>NW_010548005.1:0-5869 GCF_000687285.1 Phaethon lepturus | reverse complement strand
CTGTTGGACACAGGGGAAGCTTCTAGCAACTCTTACAGAAGCCACCCCTGCAGCCTCCCCCCACTACCAAAACCTGGCCACGCAAACCCAATACCCAGACAGACACCTTCTGAACAGAGAAAGCTTAGGTTTTGCATCCATAACACCCAGTAAGAGAATGGACTGAAGGGTTAGACAAGTTGAAACTCTTAAGTGCATATGATAAATAAATTCAAGAAATTTTTCCCTGGGTAATACCCAGAAGAGATGTAGATAGATGAGATTCCCATGCTACTAGCCTAAGCATTAACACGCTCACCATCCCAATGCAGACACACAGAAAGTCAGACTGCTTCGTGGCCAGGCAGTTGGCATTCAGGCAAGAGAAGTTGGAATAGGTGGTTCCTCGATCTTTCTGCGGTCTCCAGGATTTCTACTGAATTCTAGCTCAGATCATAGTTTAAATCATGATGGTATTCTTCTCTTGAGTCCATACTAACTGCTAGCAATGTCAACAGTTTCATTTCTATCAGTGTTTTTCCTGTCTTTCACATATTTCACAGCTTTGGCTTATGTACTATCTCACAGCTCAAAATTTTATTCAAAACAGGTAAACTAATGTTACACAATTGTGCAGCACAAAAATGGGTGGTGGTTCATAGACAACTACAGCACAGCATGTTTCACCTCTGCTACCCAGCAGATAATTTCACTCCTGTTCAGCAGCTTCCAGGTTGACCTTTTCTTCATGATGAAGCGCATTGGTGATGGTGCTGTTCTTCAGGCACATCCCATTCAGTCCTGGATGCCCATCTAGAGTCTTTAGGCAAGAAAAGCTAAGCAGTGGTTGATGTGGCCAACTTTAGGGTCATAAGATTGAGGGTCAGATGAGGCACAGCAGGCACTGGTGCCATGGTGGAGAGTAGTGGAGAGCTTCTGTATGTACTGTCCTTAGGAGATGACCAGACCATGCTCATGTGTTTCATGTTGTGTTCCTAGGGCAGAACTAGTGACTCTGCCTTCATATCACAAAGGTGGGAAATTGCAACAGTCTGTTCTCCAGATGAATTCTAGAGACCACTTAGAAGATCCAACTCATCTAAAGCAGTATTTGCTTTTTGTGTGGAAATGGCTGGCATGAACAGGCAGTCTCTGTGCCATTCATTTTTGTTGCTGCATAGTATTTTAAATCAAATATCTTTTCTTTTGGAGAGGAAATAACTGAACATTTCTCATGGAAAGTCCTGGCCATGGGAATTGTCACCTCCTCTGTAGCTCAGATTTGTAGCTTAGATAAAAGGCACATTTACTTACTCTAAGTTTTCCTTAGCCTGCAAACAGCCAAAGAAGAAAACTAGCAATAGGATGGTTTGGTTTGTGCCAGTTTTCAATAGTGGTTATTCTAGAGTCTTGATAACCACAAAAGTCATAAATGGCGCAATGATCAGTGTGATAATAAAAAAAATAAAATTGAAAGCTTATTTTTAGAGACCGTTTGGAGTTCGCTTCAGGACAAAAAAGACCTGGAAATCACTCTACAGCAACAAATGTTATGTGATTGCACCAGTTGCATAAAAGCTTTTAAGTGTAAATCTCTTTAAAGACTTTCCATATGGGGAAAATGTCAGTTGGGAGGACCTGGGTAAGTGTCATGGACCCTGTGGAATGTAGTCATGGACTTTGTTTGGTGAGCTGGATGGCTTCCCAGCTATCAGCAATTCCACTGTGGCCTGAGACAAGAAATGAAAGACAGAAGTCGCTATATTTGGTATAAGCCAAATGTAATCTGAGCCATTAGAGCAACATGGGGGTCTTTACAACGGTGATTTCTATGGCTCCCAGGCAAATAACACGCTTGAGATTCACCCAAAAGTTTTACCTTCAAAGTTCTCACCCTCCAGGGTCAGCCAAACATTTTTAAATTGATCTAACAGATACCTGCCTCTTCCAACAGCAGATGGGCGGTCAAAGGCTGTTGGGCAACCAGTCCTCTGACAAAGGAGGATATACAAATTCTGGCTCGGAAATTCTTAGATAAAGTAGAAGCTTCAGTAATTATCACTGAAGAGGTTAGAGGAACTAAAAGCAAGGGCCATAATTTTAAAGAGATATCAGATGTCTAAAGAATTAATGATGTGTTTTGGTTTTATTCCTTTTCACTGAAGTCATCTGCATATTTTTATCCATTGCACTGTGCCTGCACACTCTTTTATTAGCATTTTGATATGGTAACCAGGTACAATTCAATCTGTTGCTAAAATCTTCTTACCAACGGTCTCTAAGGACCTATGAAGAATGAGGTATTGGGATATAATATATGGGACACTTTTCATATTAAACACAGAAATTCTCCACTTCCAAGATGGGAAATAACACAGCTTAGAAAACAATTTTATATGCAGTACACATTAAATTTTAGCTATTATAGATCAGCATATACCAGTGAAGCCAAGGGAGCTGCTCCAGTTAGCAGTAGTTAAGGAATGTATTGCTCTTAAACGGAATACTTCTTTTTTAAACATTATATGCATTTTACATCATGGGCCAGCAACTTATGTATCTCCTGCCACTCATATGGCCCCATGTGCCATCTAGTGGAAAAGGTCAACCTTTAAAAGATACTGTCAACCTGAGCTAGGAGGGCTTACACTGGAAAAGAAAAAAGAAATACTAAGGAAAAAGGGAGTCTTTTTAGCTGAAAAGCAGCACATTGCCAAATGCAGATATATGATAAAGCCAGTGGAGAAGGATAATATCTGACAATTTGGATTTAATAGGAAAATTATTTTCAGTATATATATGATTCTATGATTCTAAATAAACACTGTTGAATCTTTAACTGCATGGAAAGCAATACTGTCTGAGGGACAGAACTTGTTATTCTAATTGTAGGGATTAATGTTGATTCCATAAAGGTAATCTGGAGAAGGAAAAGAATGCAAAGATAAAACATAAAAATAGAAAAGCACACATGGAACTTGGAATTTGAATGATTTTGAAGAAAGTAGTAAAAGCAGCTCTTAGAAACAATGTAAATTTTCCTACTGTCTGAAATGCAAATGTAAAAGCAGTGAAATATAAATATAGCAAATTACGCTAACAATTATTTCATGCTTTAAAAAAATTGGGTTTCATGTTTTTCTTTTTTCTTCCATTTTGTTGTCTCTCTCCAACTAGTCTGCTCCAGAGATCTATTTTCTTTCTTTTTTTCCTCATTGTTGTAGAATACATCTCCTACCTCATTCTTCTTTCTTCAGAGTCTTTCCCCTCTTGTGGAGTTGCTTAGAGCTGTTCTTCCCAATCTGCTCTCCTGGTCTTATTCTCACTTTCTTATAGTTCAGAGTAAGACTGTGACTGCAGAACTAGTTTAACTGTATCACCTACCAAGTAACTCCAACAGAATTCTTCTTCACAGACACTTTTCTGAATCAACTTTCTCTTGACACTTAAGTTGTAGCAGCAGTTCATACTGTACAGGTGGAATACTAGTAAGTACAGGCAAGTCAGGCAAGTCCTCTCCATGGAGCCAGGACAGGGCAGCAGTGTCCTTAGCACCACGTGCTGGGAGGAAAGCTTTACCTCCAGCTGAAGCTTTTGTTCTGAAACCAGGAAGGCAAAAAATTGCTGCTTAAAGCAGAGTGAACTAAGATCCCCTGCAAATGAAATTTCGGGCAAGATACCAGTTTGTCAAAGTTCAGCACACTCTCTATGCCCTTGCATGCTTGAGTCTGAGATATAAGCTATTGGCACGAAGGAATACATTTGTGGAGGTAGTGGAATTAGCCCCATTTAACAATCTCAAGCCATTTGAATGAGTCAGAGAAAAAAAGATCAAAAACCCAAATGTGGGCCCTGAGTCTGTTCCCACTTTTAACACCCCTGTGTATTCATTATATGGGTTGCTGCTGCAACTTCAGTAGCAAGGTCTGTTTTATAACTTTTAACATGCTACAGAAGCTGACCTGGAAAATGTAGGCAAAGACAGACACGAAAAAGTGATTATTAACAACTCCTATCTCAGCAAACATATAGAGAATTTTGTGAGATAAAGAATGTGTACTCTCCATTCTAACAGCATAACCTTGTCAAGTAAGTCTCAGTGTCACTGACAGCCTCAGAGGTGTGGGAACTTCTCAAGGAAAATATTCCCCAAAATGTTTCACAGTGGAAAGTGTCAGTCAGCTGAAAGACGGGACTTGCTGACTCTTGTCTCCTCTTGTTTCCCTTTTAATGGATCTCTTCTCTGGCTAGATGAAGACATGTCTACATGTCTTTATACACTGGCATAAACCAGACATTTGCAGAACAACCTAGCATTGCATTTCTTAGCCTTCTGATCCAAGACAGGGCTTTAATCAACAACGAATATCATAACGTGAATGAATTTTTCTGGAAGAAAAAACACTGCTGGAAAGTGTAGAATTTAAATGATTCTAATTGCATTGCTAAAGCAGTTCTACATATATTCTTTGGCCCTGCCACTCACTGCTTTAGTTCTCTCATGAGTGCACTTCAAATCTGTGAAAAGTGTATAGATGCTGCAAACATAATCCTGAGCTGTGGAGATTCGGTGAGTATCCATGCGCTGAGTGGAAGAGCTGAATGATGAGGAAGGGACACTATGCAGTTAACTTCTCCAAGTGCATGTAGCACATTAGCTGATGTGCTAACTTTCCTTCTTGCTCTCAACAAATTGTTCACAAGTATGTTTTCTATTTGTGTGTGTGTGTGTGTCTGTCTATCTATCTATCTATCTATCTATCTATCTATCTATCTATCTATCTATCACCCTTGTAGAGCTTGTCCAGGTTATTCCAAAAGTGTGTTCCCAATAAAGCATGCCCATAAAGTATACTGTATTCCTTTCCCCTTCTAAAACATCGGTACATCATGCTAATTTCTAATTCTAAAATCAGGGAGAACATAATGCTACAACTGCCCATGCTCATGAGAATGGGAAAGATGCTTGCCCACCCTGGGACCAAGAAAAAGCATGAAATAAATCAGAAATATAACTAGCTTAGTTTAGGGTACAGTAATTAAAAGATAAAGTGCATGAATATTAGGATATAAAATTATTGGCATGAATTTATTAAAACACACTTCAGCAGTCAGAGCAGAATAAAAGCTAATTTGCAACTGGTTGTAATGGGCTTGGAATCAGCTTTAGTATTAGAAGAAGGTTCAAATACAGTAGGAAGGAAATATAATACAATAAAGCAGTGACTCAGGGGGCTGATTGGGATAATGAAATGTATTTCAATGAATTCTGATGGGCAAAGTATTATTACAGTGGAGCTTATAAACAGGAGAGGAATAGATGAAATTTGCAACAATGGTACTATATTGCCACAGTGACTTTTATTACTATAGAAATTATTTCAAAGTGTGAAATGTACTGTTCTTAGTGTTCTAATAACTAATCTACAGTGACTATATTTTACTAAGCTTTGCTGTTTATCAGCATCCAAAGTATAGACTCTGTGTCTACTCCTTGTCAGAACTGTTAACGCTCTATTCATCTTGTCAGCTGTGAGTCTCCTCTGTGTGCTAAGACCATAGAGCAGATATTCTGCACATCTATTGATATGAAATCCAGGGAGGCTGTGGAAGTTTGCTTTTTTGCCTGCTCTGTGGGGGCCTCCTGTGGCCTGAATTAGATGGCTCTTTCTCTTACGGCAAAGCAAAAATAACTCTTGACTTACGATTTGTGAAAACACCATGGCTAATGCCAAGATCAGAGAGCAGTGATTTGATCCTTGTGTGCTTTGAAACATTACAAGTCATATTTTATGAACTTTTTATGTATACATTATTTGCTTTATGCAAATATATGCTTTCTTGTTGAAATGTTTATCACTTTACAAACAGAGAAGGACTGGTGAGAGAT
>NW_010548004.1:0-11155 GCF_000687285.1 Phaethon lepturus | reverse complement strand
GCGGCCCCGACTCCTTGGTCTGCAGGAGCGCGCAGCTCTGGTTCTGCGGTAGATGACCAAAGATGATCAAACTATGTTTTCGCATACCCTGACCCTATTTTATCACTCGAACAGCAGAGCTAGTAGCAGGACAGCAGACCCCTTAGTACCTCCTTCCTCCGCTGCCTGATCAGAAACCCTGCCTCATGGTAAAAGGAAGGAAAAAATCCTAAAAATCTTCAGAGACGGACGTCCTCCAAAGAGCACCTTCCGGAGATGGAGCTAGGCTTTATTTATTTTGAAGAAAATAATGTCATGGCCTAAAATAGCTGTCCTGCCTAAGTTACAAAACCAAGTACACATGAGGGACTTAAGAAAAAAGAAGGAAGAAGTTTTATCTGTAATTGAGACCAAATTTCCAAACTCAAACCTTGATTTCCAGAAGAGTAAGAAGAGAAGGACAATATCAATTTCTCCTGCTGCACCCAAGATCATCTAGATAACAAGGTTATCACAGCAGAGACAGTTAACCACGTAAATTCCACTTGCAGGCTGCTATTTGGGAGGGACAAGCGATGAAAGAAGGGGGATAGCACTTCCTTTTCGTGAAAGCTTGTAAGTGTCAGTAAACTTTATATAAAGTCACAAACAAAGCCATAATAAATAGAAAGTATATGGTAATAACCCTGTGACAGGTATAAACAGGACTGCTTATATAAATTGTCGAGATGTTCCAATAAAAATAAATTTAATTTTACAATATATACATATAAAATTTTTCTGAAAGAAACATTTTAAAATATTTTCTTTAAGGCACCTGGAGGGGGAACAAAAAGAAAAACAAGAGAGAAGACAGTAAGACAATATGCATTAAGATTTGGAACTTACCAAACAACCATGACAATAAAAGAATTCAATCATTTAAAGGATTTCAGAGGGAACCAGGCTGTCTTCCCTCCCTGCTTCCCTAAGTCCTTCTTCAGACTACTCTATTAACAACATCAAGCTGCCAGCAGGTTAAAAAAAAAAAAAAGTACAAAACCTAAGGTATGATTCTTCACAGCACTGCATTCCAAGTACAAGTTCCAAATATTAACTCAAGTATATCACTTAACTGACCATTGAATGTTAAGGGTTTTTTTTCAGTCAACTACTGCGTAGAAGACTAGACTACCTTTTGTTCCATGACAAGATCAAGAACATAGAAATGTTCCAGACATTACACAGCTACCCTGCTTATAGTTTTTCTGCTTATGAGTCACAGATAGTTTCCCTGCAGTTCTTCCACATACGTAAGGAACTCATGCACTGTATCCTTATTTAGTTTGATTTATTAAAAGAACTTACTTGAAGAATTAAGCTAGCTCCATTTCATCTTCATTTCTATGATAAGGAGGGCTAATCATGGGTTCTGTTATTTCATATGTTTCTACGATCTCCTGGTTTGAGATGACAAGAGTATTGAAGTTACAAGAGCTGAACTATCTCAATTTAATTGCAGTTACCACTAGGTAAGTAATAAAGTTTCTCATACTAAAGCACTATTTCAAATTAGTAAGCAACTTCTGCACATTCTGAGTGAGGGACAAAAAAGAAGAGTTGTATGTGCCAAAAACTACTTTTTGTCTAAGATTTATTACAAACAGCAAACAGTGAGGAAATCGTATGGAGAACTTCCCCTCTAGAAGCAAGTATCATGTTTAAGGGAAGAAACAGACTCCATATTTATGCAGTCCTCATATAAAACAGTAAAGGCAAGTCACTGCTCAACTTAAAAGCACTTAAACCGACCAGGCTTCAAGGATCAAAAATGAAATTGCTACCCCAATTCTCAGTCGTCTTGCAGTTAAAAGCATTCATTAGATCCACCACTGTTCCAGAATCCATAAAATTAAACGTAGTGATAATATATAGAGGAACACCTATCCTCATCAGAGTACATAATAGCACAGCTCTTGGATGCATTCTTACACTTTAAAAAAAAAAAATAATCAAAAGTAGGAAGTGCTATCTGCTGTACCTTCCATTCTTGATGGTTCAGAGATATGACGACCTGGTTCCGTGCTCCAGCACTATGGTCATCTCTCCGTCCCTCATTGTCTTTTGAAGGCTCTGTTCAAAATACAGTACTTTCGTAGTCTTTACACTTGTAAAGTCAGCTTCCTCCAGGAACACAAAAGCTTCACAAAAAGCAAATCAATTGTACATACTCCACTAAGCTAGTCTCTATCAACAGCCTGTACGACATACTTCTTATGAAATTTCTTTAGTCGTACCTCGTAAAAATTTAGAAACCAACTTGTGGTCAAGCATTGGAACAGGCTACCCAGGGAGGTGGTGGAGTCACCATCACTGGAAGTGTTCAAAAACTGTGTACATGTGGCACTTCAGGCTATGGTTTAGTGGGCATGGTGGTGTTGGGTTGATGGTTAGACTTGATGGTCTTTTCCAACCTTAATGATTCTGTGATTCTGTGATTTCTCAGAGCCCTAGAAGGGCTTAAGTATTTAATCCTTTGTGAAACCCCACCAAAGTCTTAATCCCATTGATATCCTGTGGAAATGAAAGCCAAAAGACCTTGTATGCAAGATGGCATTTCCTTTTCAACTGTTTTGAAGTTGCAGCACTTCCCAACTCAGACAGACAAAGGAGACACAAAAATATCTTTTCTCAGAAAAGTGTAACAATGTTCATATACTTATTAGCAAAAATATCACTTAAAAGGAAAGTAATAACCTTTTATTTCTCTTATTAGTTTGTATAGATCAACATAATGGCCTTTTTCCATATTTTTATATTTAAAGAGACTCAATCCTTTCAGTTCCTCTCATAAATTTCTTCATACCTTCAATCACATTCACCAAATATCTCCAAATCTCTACTCTTACAGCTAAAATATACCTAACGCTTTGCGAACACACAAGATGGGTTTTGTTACATCATTGAAAAGTAGCTACAATTACAGTCTTTTAGTTAGATTTTACCTATTATTGGCAGTTTATCGTCATCCAGCTTTAATCTTGCAAAACCATCCTAAAAGATAGTAGATTCAGAGTTTCAGAAGTTAGAGCCATCTAATTAGGATAATGCACTGAGATTTCATATTTTTCATTATTATATTACGTAATCATAAACAGGCACATATATTGATAAAGAATCTGAACTGACATAGCAAATAAGAAAAATTATTTAAATATAGCACTTATGAATAAAGAATGCAGCTGATATAGGACAGTTGATAACTGTTAGATTATAAAGAGTTTTTTTTATTAAAAATTATTATTCATTAAATATACTTGAGTTAACCCTTCATAAGCACATCACTATTCACTACAAACCTGAATTTAGTCAAAATATATTTGTAAGTTTTTCTCTTTTCCCAGATTAATTTTATTTATTAGACAAACTAAGTACTGTTGGAAGTGCAAATCTACAGATTTGAGAAGAATATAAAACACTGCACTGACATACTTCCCTACAACCTCAATAACTCCTCTATAATCTAAAATACTGTGAGCTAGAATCCCTTTATTGACAGCAAAAATGTCACTATTGTTTTGTTGGTAAATGGACTGTAGTAGAAAAATCTAATAAAAAAATTACCCTGTCAACTCTGTTTTCTTTTTTATTCAATGACCAAAATATCATGGACTGTTTGTAGAAAACAAATCAGGATTCCTAGTATTTATGTCCTAATCTGTCAATATTGAAGCCATAAAAATGAATCAGTATTTCTAGATAATTCTAATATCTAAAATAAGATTGCAAGACCATGTCATGCCTTACCCTTATAATGAAGGACACATGAAAGATGTTTTCCACAGTTCGTGCAAAAGAGTTTGGATCAATCACAAGATCAAAGAAGGAAATAGGTGTATCAGCTAGAGATGCAAAAATGGGTTTGTTAAAAATAACCAAACAGGTGGTGTAGACAGCACTAATATATGTAAACATGATCTTAAGAAAGTCAGTAACTGAACTTTTATGTCAATTTAGTTACAATGCTGAATTCCCAGTTGCCTGCAGAAAGAAACAAAGTTGCTAGAGAATATTTTTTTCTTCCATCTTTTGCCACACACATATACATATGCAGTGACTATTTAATTGCCTTCTAAAAAATGGCATGCTCTAATAAAAGAAGAGGGCAGGATTTAAATTTACTTTGCAATCAAACAGCAACTGATTATTTTTCATAAAAAAAATACAGACAGTTTATATCCTTCAACATAAAGATTTCTACTGGCAAACACCACCTAATTTTGTTTCTATAGTTTAACCAAACAGTCTCTTAACTGTAGAAGAGTATTCATTTTCTCAAATTAATGCTTTAAGAGGTTAATTGAATCATACTTACGATCATTTTTAAAATGAGTTTGCAATAATCCCAAAATCCTCTCTACTTCTTTTTCTGTAGCTTCCTGGTGAGACTCTTCCATTTTTTTTAACTGGATAAAAGAAACATAGTTTTATCTCAAATAACCACTGTTGTAAGACAAGAATATGAAAAGGGCCTTTTATGAACATATAATTTAAAAGATGTTTTCTCTCTATGTCACGCATGCACAGTTACAGACACACTTAGGCAAACATGAGACAACTTACAAAGTGCTTTAGGAACCAATTCCCATTTTACACTACCAAACGGAAAGGTCACAGTTTGTATGTTTTGAGCCTATTTACAGGTCTGCCCTTGGGTTACCCCTAGTGGTACACTGTAAGTTTACTGAAGTTTATTTATAAGCTCACAAGGGCAGTGCAACTGAACTGATCTTCAACATTCTTTTCGGAAAAGGCACCCAAGTTTACGTGTAAGAAAGATCATGGCATGAAGTCTGACATGGTCAAAAGACACGATTATTGTGACTTTACAGATTTGTTCATTATCTGTAAACCAGGGTATTCCAAATCATCCTTCAAGTACTGTCATCAGCAGAGTACCAAATTCACTTTTCAAGTACAGTCTCCAGTAACCTGTTTGCTATTCCTGTTAACCATCACTTTCCCTTTGACCACCTTGCAATAAAGCAAGCTACACAAACTTTCACACATATAACCACGTATCTAACACAGATTAACATGTGTGCTGACCTTCAGTGTTTACCTAAGCAAACCTCAAAGAGCAGTCACTTGCTTATCAAAGCAACTCTCCCAAACCCTGCAGGTCCTCTTCTTCCCAGCACAAACTGTATCAGAATAATTTCTATCACTATTTGGATTATTACAAAGTAGGCTGTCTTTGAAAGACATACTCAATGTTTTGCCTCTATGTATTGGCATTATCAGCCAGAGGTTCCCCATAACAACATGGTTTATTTTTTTTTCCAAGTTTCAAATACAAGCCTCTCCGTAAGTATTCTCAAACTTTCACCTTTCTGCCAGAATAAGACAGAAAGAATAGGGAAACAGAAAGCAGGGAAAATACTGGACAAGTAAGCTAATTAGTTTGCTGCTGTTAACCACATTTCTGTGCAAATGCCACACACAGTTAGACACTTTTAAAATAAAAGTTGAAAACACACTAATGTAAAGAAGTTTTTTTGTTTCCTTTCCAAGCAATGAGCATCAGAGCAAATAAGCTAATCTGAACTTAAAAAAAAATCAGCCTGTTAATCCTATTTCTGAATTTGAAATCAGTCTCTAAATCCTATTTCCTTCCACTCAATGAAATACTGCAGTCCACACAAAACAAATCAAGAAGCCTAATAATTAAGTCTGAATCCTTTTGTACTACACAGTTTGTAACTACAAAACCCAAAACAATATTAACAGAAAGGTTTACAAGTCACCTGTAATAGCTATGCCATAACAAATCTTTATTAAAGGTAACACTTCACAAACCTGAGCAGGCATTGCCCGTTTTTCTTCTCCTCCTGTAACCTTTTTCTGCCTCTCAATCCGTTGCCTTGGTACAGGAGGATCAGACTTGAAAGATCCCAACCTAACCAAAATAAAAGAACATATATATAAAACATATATATGTTTTACATTGTATGCTGAGAAATCTATACACTAAGCAGTTCATCTCCTGATAGAAGTGCAAAGTAATGACCGATATCTAAAAATAAAGCTTCATCACATTTTGAGATCTTTGTGAATAACCATCCCAATATATGTTGGCAGCCTCATACCAGAATTTTCAACAGGATTTATAAAATTTGATGCAATTATTCTAACTTTTTTTTTAACTGAAAACTTTAAATCTACTTTTCTTAAAACTACTTAGGAAATGAAACAGAGTATGTGGTTCATACCCTCTAATACCTCTCTCTGAATTTATTACAAACTTTTCTGCCTGAAGACTCTCTCCATACATTTATCTATCTACTGTTTAGTTTCTGTAAGTTCAGGTTTGCAGTAAGCTTTTACAAAAAAAAACACGCAAACACAAATTTAGAAAACATAGTCAATCAATAGAACATTCAGTACACTAGAAGAAATCCGAAGTTTCTTGTTAAACAACGTGAGTGCAATATACATGCTAGATTTAGGCACTTTCTTGAAGTGCTTACCTCTCTCCAATGACTATATAAGGAACTTAGGCTCCTAACTTTGGCTGCCTTGAATCTCCAAGTTAAATGCCTAAAGGAGAGAGTGTGAATTGAGACTCAATTCAAGTTAGTTCAGCAGTACCCAAAAATTCTGCAGCACATATTTTTCCATATCTTGGGCGAGTTGCAACTGCTCAATTTCACAGACTGACCATGAAAAAAACCAAAACAACTCGGGCTTCAGATAAGAATAGATGGAGTCAGAAATAAGTAGTGCTTTTCCTAAACTGAGGACTATGCTTTATTATTTAAAATTAACATCTTGCTAATATTCACACATCCTCCATCAAAAGAAGTCCATCATTACTCAAGAAGTCAAAATGCAACTAGTGAGAAAAAAAAGTCTTTCTTGCAGTCAGTTTTGTCTTTAAGACCATAAAAACGATTGGAAAATACACTTATCCTTTAAAGCTTACAGCTTGAAGGTGCAAACCTAAGTTTGAAATATCTCAACTAGCTACCCAACATTAAATATCAACTACTGCATGATCAAGTTGTTATATTCAGCAACTCTTACAATTACAGTGATACTTACGGAGGGTGGAACAAGTGTAAAAGCATAGACAACTGAATACTATTCTATCAGCTCTACTGTTGATAATTTAGTTGAACTAGATCCTGCTATTGTAGACCGACTGAGATATTTAAATTGGACTGTTGTCTGTAAGCCAGGTGACTAAGGGTCATTTGACAGCAGCTAAAAAGGCTCCTACTAAATGGGTTGCCTACACAATAAGGAAGGATGACGCTGATTCTGCATAAGGCCACTGACCAGTAATCAGGCGATTTCTTCTGAAGGCAGAGCTAGAAATCAAGACTCTAAAAGACAACCCACTAACACAGATGTACATGAAAAACTGTTGGTCTCTTCATTATAATACAATCATCAGGTAAAAGATAGAGACCCTGATGGACTGACCCTTCCATAACTGTCTGGGGGAAAAAAAAAAAACAAAACAACAAAAAAAAACAACAAGGTTTCTCTATTCATGATTCTGGCTGCAGCTTGTACAGGGACAGAAAGATGAGAGAAGAGCCAGCTTTTAAAGGAAAGAGGGTCATTTCTACTGGTTTTGGTCTGGAACAGGTAAATCAAGAATACCTTGCTATCTCTACTAGTTACAAGTGCTATGATTTTGATTTGGCTTGAATACAAAATAAAAGAGAGAAATATTATGAAATATTTTCGAGCCAAGGAGTTCACTGTACCGTAAGAACAGAGACCACGCAGAAGTTCTTGTTGACACTCTGTGACCTGAGATTGAACTCCAGTCAAGCCCAGGGTATTAAAAGAATCAATTAAGGCCATTGGCTTGTGCTGCAGTATATATGATTTCCTTAAATAAACTTACATATAGTGAAAAGAAGGTGCTCTTCTGAAGTACTTTTCCGTTTCTTCTCCCAGTTTATACCAGGCATTACTAGGTAAATAGCCACCTGAAACGCTCTCAGAATCACTATCATTTTCTTCTACTTCTATGCGATTTATACCCATGAAGGTTAGCTACAAAAGAAAAAAAGCTGCAATGAAAATTCACTTTGAGAAAGAACAGTAGATACATTAATGGTGAAATACCATATAATGGTGTTTGTCCTGCTAAATTAGTATTTAGTATATTGCATAAGAACCTTGACTTTCCTGAATATGCTGTCACAACAGAAGAACACTCACATACAGACTTGTTGTGTTCAGCAAGCATTAACAAGCAATGAAAAAAAGATCTATAGGTAAAAAAAACTGCCTATATTCCAACAGAAATTCAATGATGTGTGAAGTAGCAAAGCACTACTTAAATTGCACTATAAAGCTAAGACATCTCACCGTTTCTGAATACCACATACTTCCAGGAAGCCTAGCTCTGCAAATACCATAGAACAACTTATTTGGCCCAACCATGCATCCACCAATCCAGACATCCCCAGGAAAACTTCAATAAAACAATTGAACTTGATTGTTTTTTTTTATATTGCAAAGCTCTAGACTTGACCAAAGACTCTGAATCCTTATTAATCTACTGTAACATAAGAGAGAATTTTCAGGGCAGGGGTAAAGTCTGCTTCAAAGCTATTCTGAACTGACTCTTCCCAGTTGCAGTACAAAGAGGCAAACATGTCAAGTCTAAAAGCATGCAAGCAATCCAAAGTCCCATTTCATGTCAGTGACACAAGGCCTTGAGAACTTCATCCAAAAACATATAAAGCAATAGACAGGATAAAGAAACTACAAAACAGTTGAGTATAAAAAAAGTGCACAAGACTACCTTAAGAGCACAAACTGACTGAACTGTGATAAAGTAGCAGCAATGCAACAAAGCAGGAGAGTATGTCTGCATTTTAGATTAGGTTTTCCCCTATGCATATGGGAAAAGCTTAATACACAGTTTAAAACAATTAACAACACTAACCTGAAAGCTAATCATAGAAATTCGTTAGAATTCTGTTAAATTCCATCAGAACTGTCAGGTACTGCCTGACAATCTGAGGCTTTTATTTTACTATTCTGTAACAAACAGGGCAAACCTCTAGCAAAACTGGTAGCAAATTCAGAGTCTAGAACTTACCAAGTCTTCTGCAAATGCTAGCGAATCAAATGCTGTCATCTCAGAGTGCAACTCATTGGCCTTCTCCTTTCCTAGATTTGATGCTAAGACAAGAAATTGGGCATCCAGCGCAGCCTCTCGTGCACAAGAAACTGTTGCAGAAAAGATTTTATGTTAATAATATGAAATTGTCAAAAATATATTACTAAAATTTAGCATATAGACTACCCTAGGTATAGAGCTTCGTAAATCATTTTATTGCAATGACCTCTAACACAATTACTTACATAATCCTTACAATAACATTTGCATTGAAAAAAAGAGATAGAAAAGGAGAGGATGACACTGACAAAGGCAAGCATGGAAAAATAACACATTATCTTAAAGAATAAAATGCATTTTTCATTGACATGTTTTCCATCCCTCCGAGTGAGACGACTGCCTCTACACTATGATCTTTTATATGTACTACTTACATATATTGTATGTAGTCAGAGTCAAGATAAAGCAAAGAGTATTTCTAAGTGAAAATAAACACTGAAGTAATGATTTTTATTTTCTCATATCAACTTATTCAAACAATTCCTCTTCAACTAAACATACCTATTTCAAGTTATACTGTAATAATTCTGACAAGGTACTTGGACCTAAACTTCATTCTTTTGCCCGTTTTTGTTTACACGGCATCATCGCCACACACTTGGCCAGCTGTCAAGCAAACACTTCTAACAAGGACCACAAAATTTGTTTTACCTCCACTAAACAGTTTATTGGCTTCTTCCAAAGCTTCTGTCAGTCTGTTGCTTTTTGAACTCAGCATATCCTCACGATTTTCTGGGAGGAAGGGACACAAATGAAATCCTAAATTACTTAAATATAGAAGCGTCAAGAAATACATACTTACACCTTAATCACAACTGTCTGGTTTGTAGCCCATCATACACACAAAAATACCAACTACAGCTATAGTACATTCATTGCCAGATTATGTAAACTCCAATTTTATTAATGCTTATGCATTAACTCAGGTTGAAGTAGTAATTTTGCATTTACTTCAAGGGAGTAAGATTGACATAGTTGAATTTACATCAGCAGATGCCAGATTCCTCTTGGTTACAGTAAGTATCTCTATCTGTGTCAAAGCAGCTACCGGATACCATAGTTTTCTGTATGTTACTCATCCTACCCGTAAGTTATTAAGGATTTTCATGAAGAAACAAACCAACCTGCAAAACTGTATGCTTGGCGATTTCCAAAGACCACCATGTCAAACACAGTTACTTAGATGTAACGGTATACATAAGAAGGCTTTCAGATGTTCAATTCTTAACAGCTACTCACAGCACTGCTTTTAGGGACGTACACCATACTCAATGCACTGACATACCACTGTTGTTGTTCTGCATAAACACAGACCGGGTCATCCACAAACTGCATTGTATTCTCTTGTAAAACAACCCTACAAATTTAGCAAGGGTGCAGAAAACAACCGACACCACACGTTGCTGAATTTGGCAGCGCTTAATCTAACAACCACTGTCACGCTTTCATGAGAAAAACCAGCACACTCCAAACGCGCACGGGAGAGGTACTGAGACACCTATCTAGAGAGGTGCTAGCGCTGCCTGGAAAGCTTAAGAATAACTTTTTGGCCCAGGCAGATACTGGCACCTGCAGTTTCAAATCAAAGCTCAAACACCATGAGTGCAAAATTAAAGGCTTTCAGTCTATCTCCAGGTCTACAGCTGATAGTTCCCCTGCATCAATGCAGTCACACACGTTAAGTGTCGGTAAATCTCTCATAATCCCCCTACCCCGGGGCATGCAAATGCTTCCTGGGAGGCAAATGTCGGTCTAACTACAGGCCCAAAATTTTAGCAGTCCACGGAACTGGGGAGCTCCCACGAACGCTTGATGAGTCACTCAAAACAACAGGGCCGGGCTACCAGCCTGGCTCCCAAACGACTGCCCCGGCGCCCACCCACAGCCCCCGCTTCCCCGGCACAAAGAGGCACCATCCCACTGTGGGAAAGGGGCGCGCGCCCCGGGGCCGGGCACAGGCCGGAGGCCCGCACGGCGGGCGAGGCG
>NW_010548003.1:35507-73758 GCF_000687285.1 Phaethon lepturus | reverse complement strand
CCTTTTGCATGTGGCTGTGACGGGGGCCACTGACCCAGGGACTAAAAGGGCAACCTGGAGAGAAGGTGAGTCAGCTCCTCACAGCCCACAGCATCCCCGCCTGTCCTCCTCTAGGGCCAGCCCAAGCTCTCCGGCCACAGTCATGGCCGCTGCAGCCAGCTTTGGGCATTCACACCGCCCCCGCCAGCTTCCCCCTCTTCCCCAGCAGTGTGAGTTTATCTCCCAAATTCCTTGCAGGACACTCAGCCTCTAAAGATGCTGCATTTCTTGTTTATGACAATTTACTAACAGCATAAGAGCCAGCGGGCACACACAGGGCTCGCCTCAAGGCTTCTTGGGTTTTAACTGTTGAGTTTCTTCCCTGCTGGCAGCCTAATCAGCCCGCAGTTCCTCTCCACCTCCCAGGTGCAAGCTGTACTAAGGAAGAAAATGGCATGGCACCATCCTATTTCTAACATGGTGGGACCTCTTCCTCCTAAGAAAAACTGATGATATAGCTTAAGTCCGTGGGACGCCATCTCGCGTTGCTGTGCAGTGAATTGGTGTTTTGAACCTGCAAAGAAGTGATAGTTTGCAAAGCATCCTACTTCTGGCCCCCATGTTTTGAAGTGTTTGACATTTCAGTGTTAGTGTATTTTCCCCAGAGCTGTGAGTACCTCCCACCTGCGAGAAAAGCAAAATGGAGGTGTAGAAACTAAGAAAGGGATGAATATTTACCTGGTAGGGGGATCATCCATGCACTGCCATACCCAGGCCCATTGCCCATAGGAGATAGAGAGAAAAACACGGCAAGGAATGGCAAGGTAGGACAGAGATTCTCCTTCCTTGCTTTCAAGCTACTGCTTGCTCATTGAAGCCAACCAACATCACCTAATAGACCAAGATTTCACCGCCTGAGGCCATCCTGCTTTTTCTCTGCTTGTCCTTGCATTTCTGTCTGGCCAAATCTTTCAACATGAAGGGACAGCAGATAGACATAAACAAACAAGGAAAAAACCACTCTTAATTGCCCATGCTTCTCCAAAGCCCTCCGTGAGAGTCCTGGGTCCGTGGCAGGCCCCAGATTTCTTTTGCAGAGAGCTCTGCTTGCTCGCAGGCTGCTTGGTTTATGGGATACTCCATCCCAAAGCTCCCTGGGCACTTCTGGAGCTGCCTCTCAGGAATACGCCGTGTTTTCCAAAGACAGGGATGTGTCCTGCCCATTGCACGTCGTGGGTGGCTAGGAGCTGGAGAGGCAGCTGTTTTCTTTTCCAGCAGGGACTTTGCTGTTTTCATCCACATCCCTACTGAGTTTGAGAAGCACACAGCTTCACACAGCTGCCCGCAGCTCCCATTTTCCTGGAGCCCAGCACATCCCTTCTTCTTTTCTTTCTTCTGCAGGACACAGTCTTCCTGGACTCACAGGAAGGGTTTCAGGCCATCTTTCACACTTGTAATGGGGCAGAACCTCTGTTTTGCCAGAAAATGTTTTATGTGTTTATAGTTTTCCTTGCTGTGCAGCTTCCATTTTCTGGCACGTCTGAGTGGCTCCAAATGACATCTTTTCTCCCAAAGTGTGGGGTGAGAGCTGAGGGAGGCCAGAATGGTAGCTGCCCCATAAGCCCTGAAGGTCTCGCACCTTGAGCACCCTCATTTAACCCTGGTCTTGATGGGAATATAATTATCATTGTATTTTCCTCTCCCCCTTTTCTCACACATTTTCCTCTCCCTTGTCTCTCTGTAGGGTGCTCCAGGAGAAGCAGGCATGTCTATCATTGGGCCCCGCGGTCCACCCGTAAGTGGCTTTTCTCTCTATTTTTGACTGATGCAGGATGTGGGCAAGTTACAGGGAAATACTTAGGAGGGGCAGTAAGACACAGCATCATCTGGAGAGAGCAAAAACCCTGTATAATGTGGTTCCTATGCTGAGCCAGACTTGGTTTTATACTGCTATTATATACTATATATAATGAAATTACAGCTCTTACTCCAGAACAAATGAGGAAGCTTTCCCTAGCAAGAAAACCATATTCCTGTATTTAAAAGGAAGAAACATATTTCCGTCTTGCAACAGGACTGCTACTGCTTTGGGAGAAAATATGTTCTTTGCATGGCTGATCTCCGCCTTTGGTTTCATTAGCAGAAGACAAACCCCCTGATTTTGCAGAAGAGTGGGATCGGAGCTAAGCTGGTAACTGCGGGATTCACAAAGATGGGTAGTTCGGAGTTGTTCAGAGTACCCAAAAGTTGTTCAGAGTTGTCAAGTACCCAAAATCTTGGTAACTCTTCAACAGCACAGTTACCACTACCTGGAAAGTCCTTTAGCTGGCTGAGGAGCTGAGGAAAGCGTTGCAGGATTTTGCAACCTCTTCCAGCGAAAGTGTCCCTGCAAGGTGCAACAAGTCAGCCAGACAAAGCTTTTTGCAAGGATAGGGTCATAAAAAAAGACCAGTGTGAAGGGTTGGAGCATTTACATGCCCTAAATGCTGGATGTTTGCTGCACTGCGGGTCAGCCATAAAGCCTCTGCCTTTGTGTGGATGCAGCCAGTTCTTTCCACTCCATCCTTGCACAGCCTCAGAGATTTCCATTAAAAAAGACCCAGAGACTCAATTCTCTCCCTCCCAGCGGGCACTTCCGATTTTGATTAACCTGTGAAGAGCACCGTCCTTGACCTGCAGAGAGGATGGGTCGCCGGCAACTTTTGTTTCACAGCGGAGGTCAAGTGAGAGAGACCTAGGCAGTGGGAACACTTGGCTACATCTGGCTTTCCAATTAACTTTCCAAAAGCCCCATGATAAGTGTTTCTAATAAGAAACAGCTTTGCTGGTTCCCAGGCCCACCTGCCCAACATGCTGGAGTTTGAGAAGCGACAGAACCAAAGCCCAGGACACAAATGGGTCTCCCCAGGTGTTTTATACCCAGCAGATGGTCCCTGGCCACATAGCCAGGTGAAGAGGAAGGGCCGGCAGGTCTCTCCATGGAAGCTCTGAGCAAGACCACCCTGCTCCACAAACAGCAGATTTTGGAGCATAAATGCCCCATTACTTTTGCTGTTTCTCACAAGCCATAGCTCTCAGCCTTCTGGATAGTGTGGCTATAGTAATTGGAGAGAAAAGCCATCAGTCCCTGTCGCTGTAGGTCCTGCAAACAGACAGGCACCACTGTTTTCTTGAAGGACATATGTCTGGTCTGCAAGACAATTTTTAATGTCTGCTTTGGTGCTGCTGCTTTGCCTCATTGCCTTTGCTGCTATTTGGGAAACTGCAGAGCACGTTGCGTCTCCAAAGCAGTAGAAAACTTAGATGGCAAATGGTGTTTAAAATGGGCTTTTGCCTACACCAGCCAAAGCCCTGAGGTGCCAGGACTGGCACAACTCCACACTTCCACCCCCAAAGCCTACTGTGAAAATGATCCAGTTTCTCAGGGAGCTGGTGATAGGTCAAAAGGATGGCTGAGCACTGAAGACAAACACGGAAACCCTGGCCAAGGGGCCACTCGGAAAGACGTGGGATGACAAATAGTTTCCAGATTTTTGTTTGGAGGTTAAAGTTTTCGCTCAAGCTCAGAGCTGCTTAACTTCTGGCCAGAGAAGGACAGTGCACTGATAGTGGCAGAAACAGACAGTCTCCATGATTTGGCAGCTCCCGGGATTACATACTTCATATGATCAACATTTTAAAAAGAAGACAAGGCAAAACAGCCACCCAACAAAAACAGTCTCTTGGAATCACTCGCTGCTGAACTGTTGTTTTGGCCTGATATTGTGCAAATCACTCTGCCGTCCTCCAAGGAGAAAGAGGCAGCAGTCTGTAGTCTACAGAGGAAGCCAAATTACACCCTTTCCAGGTTTTCTCCCTAATTCTTTTTTTAGCACTTCTTGTCCTGAGAGGTGTCCAACAGGGAACCAAAATTAATGAATTGTGGCTCGGCTCTTCTTGGTTCTTGCCTTTTCAGAAACCAGTGGCAAACAGATCCTTTAATTTATAGCTTATCTTCCCTCCTGGTCACTGGCCAACAGGACCAGGTGGTATTATTATTTATGTTGCAAAGCAAAGCTGATCAAGTTCAACTTTGCAGAACTAAAAAAACTGCAAATGCGATTCGGTCCTGCTAGCATTGTGTATAAAACCAGAACTGTTCAGTGCAATGTGAGGCATTTTGTGGTAGGAGCATCCCTCAGGCTCTGCAAAGAGGTTATTTGGCCCCATCCTCTGAAGGGGTAAACCTTCATTGAGTCTCTCTGCAGATAGAGGGAGGCTGGAGGATACGTAACCTGAAGGTGAAGGTTTTCCCTGCCAATGTGGCTCTAAGCTCTCTCCAAGGGATTATCATTGCTTCCCTATGGCAAACTTCAGCCTCACAGGCTTCCGTCCACTCCTTCCCCTTCCCTTCCCTCAGCACCACACATGATCGCTCTGCTTAAGGCAGAGTTGCACCCACGTGCATTTCTTTTCAAAAGCGAACCCTCGTCTGTACCCAACTCTTTCCTAGGAAACCCTTGTGGGACTCAAACAGTCTGGTCATGGTATATCAAATTGCCCAAGAAAGCATTTTCTTCCCCAAAATGAAGCATGAGAACACATAAGAAACCCGGACTTTTTGGCATCGTTGCATGGCTTTCAGGGAAGGCAAGATGCCACAGCGGTCACTCAATAAGTGTGGTACAGGATTTACCTCATCTTGTTGTTTCCATCACATGGGTGTGCTTCCAGATCTGCTGAAGCCTGGTCCATGTTGCTTCCTGACTTGGCTCACACATTTTCGGGGAAATTGAGATTAAAAAAAATCCTTAAATAAAGTGGCATCTTTACTGCATGCCCACAAATCTAGGGTAACTGACTTGGGATGTCACAGGTCCCACAAACTGAAGAACTGTGAAAAATTAACAGCCAGGACATTTTCTTTTTTTCAGTGTTTTTTAAGTGGGTGATGAAGAAGCTGCCAAACATATCCCAAGCCAGTGATCCCAAACTGGTAGCTAATGCTGGTTAGTCAGAAACAGGCGGGGGAAAGGACTTGGTGCTCATGTTCCTCTCATCACGCTACCTAACTCTCCTTTTTCTCTTAGCTCTCATAGGAAAAAAACAGAAAAGAAAAAAAATAATCATCTTTTCTCCAGAATTATTTGTGAGGAAAATGAATGCACTGGGACATGAGATTAGGGAAGGAGGAGAAGAGGGATGGCTGTATTTAGACACCAGTGACCTGCAAGGTTTGTCTTGCACAGAGCAGCACCCTGCATTAAACGCCTCCGGTTTATGGCAGCAAGGATTGCCATAAAATGAGCTCAGCCTCTGGAATATAGTCCAAAAGCCTAGCGTATGGGCTAGGGACACCCATTTAATTAATGTAGAAACTTCAAGGAAACTGCTTGCAGTCCAAACTGGACCTGCTCCAGCATTTTCCTGGCCCTGTACAAATTGGAGCGGGGATGAGAGATTTCCCCT
Organism: Phaethon lepturus; assembly: GCF_000687285.1. Taxonomy (NCBI): domain Eukaryota; kingdom Metazoa; phylum Chordata; class Aves; order Phaethontiformes; family Phaethontidae; genus Phaethon; species Phaethon lepturus. Next base: position 68,331 of record NW_010548003.1, on the reverse strand, counting down.
CCTTCCCAAGATGCTTTCCCCTTGGAGGAGAATTGGGTCCTGGGTAAACTCTTCAGAGAGTTGCAGGATAAATGGGCAGAGGCTGGAGGAAAGGCTCCGTAGAGAGGACTTAGGGTGCATCAAAATCCACTTCAGTTTCTCTAAACTGCTGTCTCTGTTTCGTCCTTCCCAGGGACAGCCTGGAACAAGAGGTTTTCCTGGATTCCCGGTAAGTGTAACTGCTAATTTATGAGGTATGGGTGTGCGATATTACTAGGAAGCCTTATTAGTGCTTGCTGTATCTCGTCATTTCTGTCTGAAACCAAGGACCGGATCTGATATCACTGGAAAAAGTAAATTTTCCTTCATTTGTTTTTCTTCCTTTTTTTTTTCTTTTAAATGATACTTAGGGAAAAAAAAACCAAACACCAAACCACACAACTCTGAAAGGAAATTAATTAAAAAAAAAAAAAAGTGTTAAAATAACATAGTTGAAGTCAGTTCTGTTCAGTAAAAGAAAACCATCCTAAGAAATACCCCCAAACAAAGAAAATAACCCCTAGGTAGGTGAAATTCCAACCTTTATTGAACCTTTAGGTGATACTGCAATAGCAGCAGGCGCCTGTGATCCGAATGGGGCCCTGCGTGATGCAGGTCAGCTAGGGACCATGCTAGGCTGAATACCCTGGGCATGCCAAAGGGAAAGGACAAAAGGCACGAGGAGGGATTCTTCTCCAACACTGTTACAGATGGACAAGGGAACAGAAAACAAGCACAGGAGAGGACAAAGCAAATTTCATTTCAGTCCTACAGTTGCTGGCAACACTTTCTGAAGCATTGAGGCTGCTGGAGAACTCCAACAGTTTCTATTTATTCTTATGCATTTATCCTGGACAACTAGGAAGCCAAAGGCAAACACAAACACCCTCTGCATCCCGGCTCCTGCCAGGCAGCTCAGCTGCTGCTCCAGGACGCACGATGTGCCAGAGCAGGTTTGCAGGGGAGACTCTCACGCCTGGAAAACGGGAGGAATTGTCAGCCTCCGAGCCATCTGACCCCGGGCTCTGTGGCTCTGCCCTTTGTGAAAAGGGGGGCTGTTTGCTGCCCCTGGGCTGAGGAGAAGCAGATCTCTCCAGGCCTTTGAGGTCTTTGGGTTTTGGAGGAGCAGAAAACAATCAGGCCAGCTCATGAGAAAGTGCCGGGTGGGACAGTGCTCTGCGGGGCCTGTTTCTCATCAAGCAGTACCTTCAAAATGCTGCTGAGCTGCATGTCACCTCTTCCCTGGGACACTTTTATTATTCTATCATTCACAAAAATTCCTCTTACCCCAAAGGTGGGCGCCTTTTTAAATCAAAGTCTCGAGAAAACTGCTGATTTTCAACTAATTTACAGGACACTGCAAAATTTGAATGATGAGGGGTTTTGCAAGTTGCCCATGAATCTTCCCCTTCCCCTTCCCCTGAAATGGGTTGACAGCGAGGAGGTCCCTGCAGAAGTAATTGGGAAGCTGGGCTGGTACTTGGTGGGCCAGGGACTTGCCAGGACTTGGTGGGAGGGCAGAGAGAGTCACCTCATCTCTGCATCCTTTCCCCAGTTCATTGCAATCTTGCAACACATAGTCCTTGCTGGGGCAGATGGACAGACACCCCAATGAAGCATTTCTCATCACTTCTTTTTTATTTCAGGGGCCTATTGGCTTGGACGGCAAACCGGTAAGCAAACAGCTTCTCTCAGGGCTTTCTGCCCTGCCTCCTTCTAGGTCCCACTGTCCTGCCAGCCTGCCTGTTATGGAGTATGTTTTTAAGAGGATTATTTTGCAATGTCATGCACATGCATGGATTAAAAGAAAATTAGAAGGTTGGCAGGCAGGAGGATACCACAGATGCCTTGGGGTAGATGCAGGAGTCAGGAGATTAGGGAAGGCAGAATGCGGCTGCTTCCTTTCTAGGCAAATCTGTATAGCACTTCACAAGTGCAACAGCCTGGCTGCTGCAGGGAAAGCCTTAGCAGGCATTCCACCCTGAATCAGACAGACAGAGCAGGCCCCTAGGCACTAGCCCTCTGCCTTAGACAGCCAACAGCCTTGTTGGAAGTCAACCCTACAGCTTCTTTCTCTTTGCTGCTGTGCTGCAAAGAGTTGCAGTAGACAAGGAAAGGACCTTAAAGACCTCCATGCTGTCCTTAGAGCCTTCTTATAATCAGCTTTGTAGTAGAGAGAGAGACCTACTTTCTTCCAGTCCTTCAGAGAGCTGGGCACAAACACAGCTACTTCCCTATGAACCCAACTGACATAAAACCCATAGCCCCAGGCAGCTCCTTAGCTGAGTTGGCCACTAGACTTTCTCTACCCATGCTGTAATGGAGAAGGAGCTGGTAGCACATACTTCTGGCACCTATTTTCCTACAGCAGGGTGCTGGTTTTGCCATGGGGAACATCACCCTCAAGAGCAGTGTCTCCCTTGTACTACTCTGGGGGACACACGTGAACCCCAGGAAGACACAGCACTCTGCACTCAGCTGAAGTGGCTCTGCTAGCCTGAGGGGGGCTTAGCCATGTCTCAGCCATGCCCCACAGAGCTTTTGCACCCTGTATTTATCCTCCAGAGCTTTGTTCTCAGCATTTTGGGTAGCAGGGAGCAGTATTCTGTTAGGTGTGTGAGCAAAGCTCCATGTGCACAGCACTACATCTCCCTTGACAAGGTATAGAAATTGCGGGCACCTCCCAAGGCAAGGGGTAAGCGGGTTAAGCCAACGTCTAGAGACTGCAGCGGCCGAAGCTGATGCAGGTTTTCTTTCTTTTGCAGGGTCATCCTGGACAGAAGGGGGAGATGGTAAAAAAATATATGTTTGTCTGTGGGTGATGGGTTGGTTTGAAATGACGTTGCTTCTCAGCTGGAAATGAGCTTATAGGCAGGGTAGGGATCCTAGTTTAGGTAATGCACTAGCTGTGTTAATTCTGTAAACTTCATAATAGCAGTGCTGGGATGCATGTCTGTAATTTTTACATTACGGCTATCAGATTCATTGTGTCACAACAACAACTTTCTAGTTATGCATGGGACATGTTTTCCTTGCAGTTGGCAATTATGTTCTTTAAATATACTCTGGGAGCTGACATTTTTTTGTGGTTGGCCTCATAGCAGAAGTAAAAGTTGATGGAAAGTTTTCTGAAAACCCATGTGGCAGCTTTCAACTTATCTAAAAAAGCATATTTTTTGTATTAAATATCTTTCTTGAAGCTCTGTTTCATATGTGCATTGTGCTAAAATATTTTTGGTTGAAAATGATAAACTTAGGCCATGCTTGATGGAAACCCAAACGTAGTCTTGTTCCTCTCGACATCTCTGATGATGAAATCCCCAAACACAAGTATGCCAAGCTCTGTAGTCACCTTTGCTCACTGAAATGCTGAACATTTTCTTCTGCTAATTCTGTTTTTTGATCCTGAGTGTCAGTATAACCCTCTGGCAAGCACATGTTGAAGATCCCCCTTCCCTTCTCCTCGGCGGAGGGGTGAGCTGACATCCCCCTCTTGCGCAATCCTAGCTCAGGCAGTTGCAGCTCAGGCTTCAGTCCTGGCTGCTTCTGGTTCCATCCCAGTGTGTCGACTGAGGAGACGCGCTGTCAACTGAGGTCCTGGGAACAATAAGGGTGTGTTTTCCTGATGATTTTTCCCCTCTCCTTTTAATAATTGCCCCCCACAGTGCAGCCAGAACATGTGTGCATTTCCACTCCTCCAGAGTAACAAAGGGAACCCAGATCTCTCTTGGGAACTTTTCTCCACAATTGTTTCTAAAAGCTGAGTTTCCACCTACTCCATACGCTGAGAGTTTTTGTCATCTTGTCACTGTAAATGGGAATCCATCTCGCATTCATGACAATGTGTTTCTTTAAAGGGTGCTGCGGGTCCCAGGGGACAACCCGTAAGTATCCCATCTCTTGCAATTGCACCTCCTCCTAATCCCTTTCCTCTTGCATGCACTGAACTCCTTCATTTACTGTGGGCTTTTTTAATCACTTTTCTTTTATAGGGACCCCCAGGACAAAAAGGAGAAAAGGTAATTTTAATGGGAGATGTGCCGCAAATGAAATTTAAAAAGTGAGCAGGGGAGGGGCTCAACGGGCTTGGTGCTGCTTTTTCTGACTTTGAGTGGCTGAGAAATACAGCAAGAACCGAGTGCTCTGGGGAGAGGGGACAGGAGGCAGGGTGCTTGTCGGGTGCAAACTGTCAGAACTGCACTGAATTCAATGTAGTCACAATGATTTACACCTTCTGGATCTGACCCCATATGTCTATTTTGGGCCCTTGTGTCTGTGGTTTAAACTCTTTCCTTTTAATCCCCTTCTTTCATAGGGTCAGTGTGCAGAATACCCACACAGGGTAAGTCATTAGCGTTATTATCGTCTGTCCCGTGCCTTCCTGCATGTTAATCTTCCTTCGTTTGAATGGCTTTTTGTTGGAAATATAGGTCGTTTCATTAACAAGATGCGTCATCGGGCCCCGAGGGCAGCACTCAGCTGAGTGATGTTTTTCACAGAAAAGCAGCAGATAAGGTTTTCCAGGAGGGATGCTGGTTCTCTGGTCTGTTCCTGCCCACTGGGGCTGACCCTCAGCTAAATGCTGTCATTGCTGCTTCCTGGAGACCCTCCCATGCTCTGTGCTGGAGCGGAGAAGGTCCATGTCCTCACCACAAAACCCAACGAAACCTGGGGTTTCTGGAGGAGTAGAGGTCACCCACTCACACCGTGTGCTGCTGCACCAGCTCCATCCTGCTTCCACAGGCTCCGCTGCAGTTGCGTGGCCAGGAGCAGTGGGGGCTTTGCAGACCTCGGGGAGACTCTATTGTCATTCCCCCCTTTTTCTCCTGTCTCGTGCTGGCCTCAACCCTGCATAGAGACAAGGGGAAGCGTTGTGCTCCCTGCCCAAAAGTAACCCTGACCACCCCTGGCCATGGTGCTCTGGCTGCTCCCTGGTGATCTGGTCCCCGCGTTGGACCCCCAGGCCTGGTGGGCTTTCTGCCCGCAAAGAAGAGGCGGAAAGGGAGGGGTGATGCCAGCAACCATTTAATGAAAGCCAGGATGTTGCCCCACTTGCCTCTTTGTCCTGGCCTGGGTGGCATGTACAACAGCCAGGAGAGGAGCGAGTACGTCATGGGCTTGAGGGGATTACAGCAGTAAAATTTAAGCAGCTCTAAAAACAACCAGAGTGCTGAAAATCCACTGGAAATGCATTGGAACGACATCATATGAAGTGGCTGGAATTTGTAATCTGGGTGTACAGGGAGACAGGCTTAAGAGCTTTCTGTTTATTTTTGATGGGCCTCTGGACAATTAGCTGGGCTCTGGTCCCTGGCCCCCAGGGAGCAGGGCCCTGGATGCTCTGAGCAGCAGAGGCAGGGGAGAGAGCTCGGCTGGCATCACTCAGATGCGGCTCGGCATCTGAGTGAGATGGGGGCCATTGGTATGTGCCAGTCCCGGTACAATAATAGCCGGTCAGCTGTGTTTATTTAGGCGAGCTGGCTCACTAGATTGTTATGTTAAAAAGAAGCTAACAACAATGTTCACCCAAGAAGTGTCCTGGGTTCCTGTTACAGCCCTTGGCTCTGACTGTCCTCAGTGCTCAAGGTGAAAAGCAGCGGCTGGACCAACAGCAACACTGGGAAATGGAGATGCAGATTGTGCATCACTGGGAGTAGCCTGGGCTCAGACCAGTGTGCAAAGGCACACTGATTTGGTGGGTCGGGGTTGTAGGCACCCCGGGGTGACATGCTACAGGGCTGTGACAGCAGGGAAAGGGCTGGTGCAAAGCCTCACCTCCCAGCAAAGCCTGGTGATGTTTCCTTGACTCTCATGGAGGTACTTCTGGTCTCAGGAGGCAGCAAGCTCAACGTTTTAAAAAGCGCAAGAGTCACTCCAAGGCAGAGACATGTTCACGGGAAGGGTGACTGTCCTCAGATCAGCTCAAGGGTGGGCTGACCTGAAGAGTCTAGTCACAGGCACAGATCAGCCAACAGAGGTGCAGTTTGCTCTCTTCCTCCCAAAATGAAAATCAGGGTGAGTTTTGTTGTAAAAATGCTACGTTTGACTGAACTGCAATTTGTTCTTGCTTTACTAGTTGACAAGGCCCTTTGTCAGATGTTCTGGGCGAGGAAATGAAAACCAGCATTCTGAAAAAAACAGGGATGTAGTTTCAGTTTTGTTTCATCTTTGTGTTCTTAGGAAAGAAATGTAAGGTTAGGATGTATGCCTTGGCTCATGTTGTGGTTTCCTATTTTTTTTTTCTGTATGAGTCTGTATGGCCTGCACTGCTGTAAGGGATGAGCCCAGGCATGAGGCTACCCGTTTGGTGTGAGCTGGCCATTCAAGCTGCTCCAAAGTGCTGCCCTGGGGAAGGGTACTCAGCTCAGGGAAAGTGGGGGGACCAGCCGTGCTCCGTCTGCATACAGAAATGCCGTGTGTCTGACTGACCCCATTTGTGTCGTGTCTTCACTGTCCCCTAGGAATACCTAAGTACCACCCTCGCAGCCCTGCGCTCTAACCAGATCCTTACACTAAAGGTTTGTGGGTAGCAGTCTGACGGGACCCAGTTCTGATGCAAAGGCACGAGGATATGGATCCAATATTGCACGCTGCCTTCTGAAAAAGACTTGCAGAGGGGGACACAGATGGGGCAGGGCAGGAGCTGGGTGGAAGAGGCTTCAAGTTTCTGCTCTAAACTCTCCCACTTGCACCTGAATCCATTACTGGGTCTTGTCTCACCACTGTTTTCAGGACCGCTTCTCTCCATTTTCCTCCTTACCCTTTCCAGCATCCTTGCTGTGCTTCCCTGTAAGCTGCATAGTATTTCAGATACACTTCAGCACTTGAGGAGCCAGGTGAAGCCAGCTCAGCTGAATCTGGGTCACCCGTACAGACATGCTAGGCACACCTAGCATGGGGGTATGGGGCTTTACAGCAACACCCCCCTTGAGAAGATAGGTGCAGTCCTGAACACTCTCCTGAGCTATGGGGCCTCCTGCGCTGTCTTTTAGAAAGAGAAGCATTTCCTTCAGGTAAAATCAGCCTGGCTAATTTTCCAGCAGCACCGCTTTTGTTGTGATAGCTTGTGGCTGCCTGGATCAGCACATTCAAACACAACCACCTGATAGCAGGGTGGTCATGCTGCAGTATTGGGTTGCCACTCCACTTTGCAACAGGACTGGATCCTCTCTTTCACCGCAAACCCGAAGAATGATGTTTAAAAGGATTAAAATCCACTGCTTGGATGCATATGGTTACTGTAGTGGGAGACCTATGGGCATGCCTCTCAGATACGTGTGCACAGCTCACATGGGGAAACGTTGAACATGGGCAAATTTTTGTGCTGGAGCACTGAAAGCCTCTTTCTCTTCTCCTTGTGTAAATCAAGAGCAGCTTCAATGGAAAACTGATAGGAACAGGAAAATGGATCAGGCCAGAGAAGCATTCCTGGGCCTGGAGCCGGCACGGTGGGTGCCAGGCTGACAGCAGCATGCATGCAAGTGGAAACTGGATACAGCAGAAGGATGAACAAATGCTCCTGAGCTTTAGTGCATTTGATTTCTCTGTGTCCGGGTCAGCTTTGTGCCCTAAGGCAACATTCCTGACTATAAGCAGTTAGGGGCTGATGTTACTGTTAAATAAGGAAAAGCAAAGCACAGGCTCCCAAGGCAATACCCTACTCAGGGCTCAGAGGCACCAAGGTCTAGTCTTCTCCCTTGGCCATGATGGCTGTGTCTGCTCAGCTAAATGAACCACACCAGGACCTGTTTGCTGGCCATGACGCCTGCTGCTGGCCCCAGCTAGCCTCTCTCCACTCCCTTCCACACCCCGAGGAAGGGTGAGGCCTGGAGATACACTGTGTTTCTTGTAAGGGAAGATAGAAAGAGATAGGAAACTGCACTTGGAAAACTTGAAGAAAACTGGCATTTTGATAGTTGCCTCAAATCTGATGATGAGAAATCAAGAGAAGCAGTTCTGCCACTGGAGAGCTTAGCAGAGCCAGAGAGGGGATGTCTCACTGTAAATATGGCCCAAGAAGAGCAGTGGAGCTGAGTCAAAACCTGACACACGACAAGTTCCCCTGTGAGCAATGCATGGCGCAGAGGAGCTCAGAGGTCTCTAATGGCAGGTACCTGTGCCACGTGCCCTCCGTGCGTGGCGCTCTCGCAGAGGTTTATCTTCATGGCAATTTCTCTGTTCCCTTCTTCTCTGTTCTCTCCCCTGGCTGCTCTCTGACTCTTGGTGCCCTAATGGCCTCTTTTGTACCGCGACCTTCTGGTTTGATCTTCTTCAGCTGTTGCCTCTCCTCAATTCAGTGCGGCTGGCTCCACCTCCGGTCATAAAGAGACGCACTTTCCAGGTAGACTTCTCCTCCTTGGTTCTAAGCCTACCCCAATGCTTGCGATTAATCAGCTTGCTACCTGTCTGTCTTCCCCTACAGAGGGGTTTCCAAGAGGTTTGAGCAAAGCTGAGGGGCTTTCTTTGAAGCAGAGGAAATATTTGATGGGATAATGTGGCTAAAAAGAAATGCAGTGAAGCCAGTTTTTTAAACTGAAAGAAATGGGCCATGAAACTGTTCTCAGGACTGTCGACAAACAGTCTCCTACCTTAAGGAGTCAGTTTCTGCATATTCAATCTCCAGAAGAGGTTAGAAACCTCTTGCTGAAATGCAGCTAATGTCTGTGAAATTTAACTGAGATGAATGAACAGGCGAATGCTTCTTCTAAGGGCTAGGCTAGTCTGAGACACTTGGGAAAATGTGTTTAAATAAGCTCTTATAATGGTTTCATTAAATTGCATTAAATCTTTGTGTAAACACATTTATTTTGGTTTCCAGGGCCGTCATTCATGTTTAGTTTAGTTTATTTGGGGAATGAATTCATAAAATGAATTATGGACATATGAATAGTGAATAAGAGTGTCCATAGTCAGAGTTCATGTGGCTTTTAATGAGCCCACTTTAAGCTCCCTCGTTCCAATCAGTTGGGATTAACTTTCCCGTGTGGACCAAAACCGCTGTAATTACTCCGCTGAAGTGTGCTGGGCACCCTCTGTTAAGTGGCTGGGTTTTGTCACCCTGCTGCCTGTCTAGACAGTCGGATGCTAGCAGGGAACTGCAGTCTGCAGTACAGGCCTTTACCACAAGGTGCCTGGTCCTTGCCCAGTGCCGGCAAAATCTTGACCTTATCGCTTGAGCCAGTGGTCTCGATTCAGTTTCTATCGATTCAGCGTTCACACCACACAAAGCCCCGTGGCTTGCACTGGTTGCTCTTCAAAGTGACAGTCTGGAGAGCCAGGCCAAGGACTGACCTCTTGGGAAGGCTTTGAAAGCTGAAGATCGTATCCAGGATGAAGTGGGAAACTTGAATAGCTGCCCTGCGTCCTGTCATCAGCCAGGGCTGCAAATTCCCTCTGTCTCCAGAGGCTAACTTCACCGGAGAATTTTGCTATGATCGGTTTTGCCGTTGCTGTATTCATTCTCTAAGTGCAACAAAGTGTAATCCACTCCTACGGATCTGCCAGCACTAAGCAATTCCAGGAGCCCAATGTATGAATACTAAGAAAAAATGTGAGGCTGCAAAATAAATGTTAGCACCAGTGCCTCAAAGAGGAAAGTCCTGCTGCTGCCTCTGAGCACATCAGCAAGAGCACTTTGCCCAAGGGCTTGGGCTCAGCAGAGGCATGGGCTGAGCAGACACCTGTGTTAGGAGGATGAATGAGCACTGCATTGCTGGGACACAATCAGGGTGGCTAACTGGTGTTTAAAAGAACTGAAAAATAGCTCCAGTCAATGGCCAAAAATACAGAGTGACATCTGATGAAAATGACACCTGATCTCCAACTTACTGTATCCACTTACCATCCAGTTAGGTCTGTGGGGAGTTTTTTGTGCTGAATGCACTAAGACAACTGTGGTGATGGGGTAATAACGTTTTGTGTTGTTTAGGGATCTGCATGGACAGGTACTCGCTGAGGCCCGCTCTGTCCAAGGCAGCGAAGTGAAGGCGATGTGTACAGGTGTTTGGGTGAGCTCCTTCTAGCTGCTCCCCATGCTGGGGTAGGGCTCCAGCTCTCCCCATCTCCCTGTCCCCTGCCGGGATGTCAGCACCCGTTCCCAGCACTGGGCTGCATTTTAGTGCCCTAAATTTGGAGCATGGACTGGGCTGACAGAGAGCAGCTGGGGTGGGAATAGAGGAGGGAGGCAAAGCCCCCTTTGCCTCCGCATGGTGCACCCATGATGGGGTTGCTGTAAGATGCATGCACCCGTTTGTGCACCCCTGATGGCGTGCTGTAAGACGCAATGGGAGGTAAGTCTCCGAAGCTGGACTGAGAGGTCAGGGCAAGAGGAAATCTAGAAATATACGCCAGTGTCCTCCAAACCTCTGTCTTCATTGAATCCAAATGTAAAAGCTACAAGACCATTTACAGGACAGTTGAATAGCACTGAGTGTGGAGGATAGGGAAGCTGAGGAAGGATCCTGCGTCCCCTTGCATGGGCCCACAGGGTGAGCCAGGATCCACTTACAAAATGGGGGGGGGGGAAAGTGTGGGCTGCGGGTCGGGCAGCAAGGCGGCAGCTCTCTTGAGGAGAAGGGCTGTTGCTCCACACATGACTGAGCTTCCCGCGAGCTTGGCCTGCACGTTGGAAATTTTCTTTTAAATAGAGCTCATGGCAGAAGGGGTGAAATTTGCAGCTTATTACTTTCATTTATCATTCTAAATAAAGCAAACATCCCTGTATCTGCGTGTTTTACTAAAGGCAGCCAGGATAAACAGCACACGTGGTAGGAACACATGGAGGGGACAGATTTTGTGCATTCTCCTGCACATACAAGTGTGTGAGAGCAGACTTAGTTTTACCCAGCAGCAGTGTACAGGGCTGTAGAGAGGGTAAACGCAGCTGAGACCCAACTGCACACCCACTGATTTATAATTGAGAAATGACCATGTTTGATTTCTAGCTTCCCGTGGATCCACCAGGAAGAACTCTTTGAATTTAAATTGGGTCGCTGGCAGTAGGATGTTGCGATATTTTATCTAGGGAGAGGGAACAGAAGGGGAGCCCATGAGACTAACAGCTTAGCGTGGGTGCCATGGTGCCTTAGGAGTTTGCTGGATTCATCAATTATAGATCAGCAGTCTGGTATTTGAACGTGGCGCTTCCAACCCACTGTCTCCTCAGCGCCGCTCGGTCCCAAGTCCAGGTCCTTTGGGCCAGATGACATTGCTGAGGCATGAGCCACAGCCACCGAATGGCTACTGAGGGGCCTGGGGAGGAACCAGCTGAAACGACTTTGTTTCAGAGAGCTTAAAATGGCAGGTGGCTCTGCACGCACTAGCTTGTTAAATCTTACGAAAACAGGCTCTGCCTGGCGTACATAGGCCTGTTTTGGGTGGGCTCCAGAAATGCCATGATGATCGTGTTATTTTCTTTTGGTTTTGTGGCGTTTCTACTTTTGGTCCTTGGCAAAACAGGGGGAGTGTTGTCCAACAAATATAGCACAGAGAAAAAACTAGGCTGAGGTAAGACACTGCAGCTCTGCCTGGAAGTGCCAGTGTGGTCACGGGAGGCTTTGCTTCACATATGACCGTCAAGTGCTTTGGAAAGCCTCCTGAGAAGCTCAGGAGAAGTTGAGCCTTGACATATAAATTGTACTTGACTGACTCATGAAGAAAAAGATCTCTTTGGGCTGCTCAGTCATCTGTAGATCCCCTTTAAAGAGAGCTCTGACAAGGTGGCCTCAGACATCTTTGCGAACTGTAGGATGCTGGCTCCTGCCACCCAGGCAGCCCAGCCATCCTCAGCGGGGCTCTGCCTCACTCTTGGAAACCTCTCCTGCCACTAACCTGGGACTTGCTTCTTACCTCTTCTGCTTCAGCCAGGCTGGCCTGCCTTGGGCCCTTGTGGGGGTGGTGTGAAGGGTTTGCTCTGCCTGGTGATAACCCCTTGTTTTAACAAACCTCAGGGTGAACAAGGACAAGCGGGAATCCAAGGTCCCCCAGGGCCCCCTGGCCCACCAGGGCCCACTGGACCAGCTGGGCCTGAAGGAACTCCAGGACAACCTGGGCCAGTTGGACCACCTGTAAGTTCACTTACAAAAAAGCCTTCTGCTTCCTCTTTTTTTCTAGGGTACAGACAATTTCCTCTGGTCTTTGTGCCTCTTCTGAAGCCAAGATAGCCATGGATGGGAGATTTGCAGGGGACATGGATGTGTGAGGAGGAAGAAGGAGGGGGGAGCAGGAGAGAAGGCAGAGGTGTGTGCCCCGCACTGTTGCTATCTGGACACGCACGTGTGACACCAGGCCCGTTTCCTCCTCCTCAGCCTCTGCAGACAGTCACGGGGAGGAAGTAACATGTGGGGTGTAATTATCCTGCTCACAGCAGAAACCTGGCTGATAAGGATCCCTGCGACCGCTTTGAAGGCCTGTCCCTGTCCTGTTCTCAGGCTGGTAGCAAAAACAGAAGCAGCATTTAAAATAATACTATTGCTAAATGGCAGGGGACGGGGCAGAAAATCCTGCTAATGAACCTCTCTCTTGCAACAGGGCAGGGCGGGAGAACCTGGGAAGCCTGGCAGAGATGGAAAGGTGGGTACCAGAAACCAGTTCCATTCCTGGGAGCTGCGGGGAGAAACATGGCACTCTGGCCCTGCAGCAACTGCGGCGTGAAGGGAGTTTCCATTTCCAAGAGTTTTCAAGGCCTGCTAGCAGGACAAGCAAGTCCTGTCCCCTGAGGCAAAAGCATATCTCCGCACACAATATAGGGGTCGGGTGTCTTGTAAGCGTTCTCATCTCTCTCTGAGCTCTAAGGAGCCAAAGATGTGATGGCTAAACATTTGAATTGCTATAACAGGCAACACCAAGGGTGGTACCAGCATCAGAGCATATCTAGAGTAGTTTTATCCTTCTGTCTGCTCACATCAGGAAGGCAGCTCCTGTATGCATATTTTGTTTATTTATATTTACATACACACATATCCAGTATACTTCATGGTTCATATGAGGTAAATTGCTTGGTTATTTCTCATTTAAAAACACAAGTGGCTTGTTTGTTAATATATTCTCTTTATTTACCCTGTCAGAGGAAGCTACAAACGCCTGATTTACTCCAGAGCTGCACAGTGGAACAAGTTTCCCAAGCAAAGTCAGGGAAACAGAAAAGATTCTGGAGCACAATGCATAAGGCAAAGCAGCTTTTTGGTCTTTAGATTCAGTGAGACGAGGTCTGGGGGGATGGAGTGCTATGGGCATGAATTTATTTGAGAGTGTGGGTTAAGATAGTGTTCATCTACAGGAAGAATAGACTGGGGATGTTTGAGCTTACCAGTGCCAACCATCTCTGTAAAGGGGCATTTCAAACCAAAGCAGTCAGCATCTCCCATCACCCTGCAGTCCATGTAATGTTGCCAACTCCAGTGTCTTTTTTGATTTTATCTGCAGGGCTTACCTGGGCCTCCTGGACCAAAGGTGAGATGTCTGGCCTCACTTAGAGGGAGCAAGGTGATAGACAGAGAGGTGGATGCTCCTGGCAAGGAGAGACATGTACATTTTAATGGGTGGAGGAGGGGGAAAGAAGGTTACATCAAATAGCTGAAAAAGATTTCTAACCCAGTTCAGTATTGCCTTTGGGTCCTGGCCCGTATGCTGACTCATGGGTTTTGTCCAGGCGACACGTCTGAGTTGCATCTTGACTGAGCGAGGCACGCCTCATCAGCCCCTCTTGCAAAATTCTTTGCCACACACAGCTTTATTGGCTTCTTCCACTCTCAAAGCATTTACCAGCGCTTCAGGAACCGATTTTGCAATGCTATTGTTAACTCCGCCACAGTTTCCCATTTATTCACTTGCCAAAATGCAAGGGGGGGGGGGGGGTTGTTGTTGTTTTTCAGCTGCAACCACCCACCCCTCTTTGTTTTTATTTGAGATATTTAGCCAGGGTGAGGAGATGGGAACCGCAGAGCTGGGGCGCAGAGCTGGCATGAGTTATCCAGTTGCCAGTGCTTATTGCACCTTTCCTGCTAGGACCCAGTCCAGTGCAGGTAACAGTGACCCATGGGTCTGAGGGGTCAGGGACTCGGTGGAGTCACGCTGAGCAAAAGATGAATTTTCCCCATGGAGTGCCGTTTCACCCCAGCATCTCCACAGGGAAAAGGACAAGGATTTGTCCTCCTCAGGCCAAGCCTCACTTTCTTTTGTCTTTTTACTTTTTTCAGGGAGACCCTGGGATTCAGGGATACCCTGGCAGAAAGGTAAGAAGGGCAGCTCCAATATTGTTAAATAAATTAAGCTGCACTGATGCCTTGTGGGATCATGGCTGCAAATCTGTGGACACCTCTGGAGCCCTCTGCTGAGCTCTGCTCCTGCTGGACAGGGGGCTGCGACAGGCCCACAGCTCCCCCGCCATCAGCCGCGTAAAGGGAGGCTGGACCCAGAGGTATCTTTAACTTTCCAGTAGCTACGGTACAAATGTCTCCCCATCTGTGTGCCTCTCTACGCCCACGTCCAGGCTGAAATATGCCTCTTGTGCATCCAGAGCTGAACAGGAGGCTGCAAAGGGCCAAATCCCTGGCTATGTGTAGCGCTCTGGAATAAAGCAGGAAAGAGTCGATCTTGCTCCAGATGAAAAGGCAGAAGCTGGCAATGCCCGAATGTCTTCAGCAGCAGCTAATTAACAGCAGGGTTGTCAAGCCCAGAGGATGTAATGAAGAGACAGAGGGAGAGACAGGGAAAAGACACAAAGGAAGATCAAAGGGTAGAGAGGGAATGAAGAGATACTGCTAAAGAGATGTCAGCTGGAGAAGGGGAAGGCGAAGGCTCCCAGCAGGCAGGAATCCTGTGTCCCGTGTTATCTCCACGTTGCTTTATGGGTGCTCTGCGAGCAAAATGGCAAGACCTGAGAGCTTTTTAATTAGTTCTGTATAAACTGAGAAGTTTTTGTTATGTCAGGAAGTGGAAATTATAGCCCCTGCGGACCACAGCCCACTCCTGCAGAGAGACGCAATTTATTGTCTCTTCTTCCAGTGAACCGTCGTTTTTTCCATTAAGAGCCCATCCTGTTCCGTGTGCACTGGGCAGGCGGCTCTCAGCATGCGGGAGCGGTGAGGGGGTCCCTGCAACAACCTCACAGTGAGGGCCTCTCCTACAAGCTTCTCTTTCATGAAACGACTTGTCTGGCTAATTTACTTACCAAGCAAAGAGCCTGCACTGATCTCAGAGGAATGAGCCCGAGGTTGTGACCTCTCTCTGGGAAAGGGAAGGAATGGATGAAAGTAGGGGAGAAAATCCTCCCTAGTGAGTGGGTCAGGGGGAAGGGAAAAGAAGGCAGAGTTGAGCAAAGATGTTAGCTCTGATACGATGCAGGATTGTGGAACCGCTCCATACATTTCACACCCTGAATCTCTGTCTTGGTGCAGAATGGTGCTCCTCTCCCAGAGAGACCCAGGTGGTAGGTTGGTGTGTGGTAGGCACCTCTGTTCAGGACACCCCTCTCACATCTTTGCTGACCTTTCAGGCAATCCACAGCCTCCTTTTCTTCCTGTTTACTGTGTTTGCTTCTTCCTCCATTTTCTTTCTTCTCTTCCTCAGGGTGAGGTGGGTGAGTCAGGCCTGCCTGGTGCACATGGCCTCCCTGGAGCCACCGGCCCCAAGGTAACCCTTAAACTCAGAGCCAGTGGGGCCATCTCCCAAGGGCAGATAAGTGGCACACAAGCCTAGAGACACACTAAAGGAATAAGGAAGGTCAGGGGCTGAAGACCGTTCTCTAGAGCCTGGTATGAGCCATGTAAACAGAAAAACTTGCTCTTGTGTAAAGGGCCTGGGCAATTTCTGGCCAGAGTGATTCCCCACTGTCCTGAACCAGGGCCAGGTTCAGCCCTGCACAGGCCCCCTTTAAAGAATAAAACTCACCCAGCGTTCAGAGGCGTTTGCATTAAGGCTGGGAGAATGAGGATACTCTGATCCATGAAATGGTTTGATGGTTTGTCTACACCCAAAGCATGTAGGAAAGCATTAGTACGGGTGACCTCCAGCATCCACTCCAGGGACATAAACTGCCTTGCATTCCCAGGGAGGAGTGGGCTGCAGTACTGTGTTAGCAGGAGCCAGTTCTCCCTGGAGGCCTAGGGTTGTATTTATCTCCCTCCTCCAGCTGCTTTCTCTTTGGCCCTCGCTGTTATGATTGTGCTGCTTGCTTGATTTCTCTTCATGTTCACTGTCCCTCTCTGTTTCCTCCCTCTCTGTTCTTCGCTGGGCAGGGTGAAAAAGGGGACTCCGGCATAAAGGTAGGCATGAGAAATACGGTTTTCTACCACGGTAGATCATCTGGGAGATACTGCTCCTTGGGCTGATGGGTTGTAAGAGGAAGCTGGGTCTGAGGCAGCTCTGTGGGGTATTTAATGGAGTACACATCTGTGCTCTGATTAACCACAGACACTCCAAGCTCAGGCAATAAAAGCAGCCTTTATCCATTTGGTGGAATTTGATTCTTACCAAAGGCATTTCTCTTGACTATGAAGCTTGCTAATGATTTGTTACATCTCTCCATTTGATGGGCTGGGCTGGGGTTTCCTCATAAAATCTGGTTAGCTGACGCATCAAATCCACTCAAACTCTGCAACTCAGGCTGAGGTTTGGCACCGCGCTTTTCTGTCTGTTTCTGGACACTTTTTAGAGGCTCATATGGTCTATGCCCAGATGCTATCTGACTGAAATTTACTGTACCCATATATTTAAAGTATATTACTCAATGTAGACTGTGCTTAAAACATTACAACATTGGCAAGTGTTCATGACAGAGCATACCGTGTCATGCCATACATCTTAAAACATCACGAGAAAAGACTGGTCCTGTAAGATTTTGAAAGGCATTAATAGTGACACATACATTTCAAGTATTTAGTATGTGGCATGCATCTCATTTATCGTGCAGCATATCCACTTTCTATATTTTTTCCATCTGGGTGGATTACTATTTGAAGGGAGAAAAAGCCCCTTCAGAACTTTACATGGATGTGTTATATCAAGTTTAAAGAAATGTTCTTTGGGTTGATAGTTGAATAGAACAGCGGTGACTGTCCTCCTACAAGAAAACAGTACCTCCTCAGAAATCCTGCAGTGTATGTAAAGCCCAAAGGTTCCCCCATGTCCATCTTCACATCAGTGTAATTCCATCAAGCAAGCAGGAATCACTTCTGGTTTGTGCCAGTGTAAATGAAAGCAGAATTGCACCCAGAACTAATGTTTTGGGGGCTAGGAGTTTGTTCGCTGCTCTCGCAACAGCCAGGTGCTCTCCGATTAAGCTGAACTGGAGGACTGAAGTTGGAGTGTGGCCTGGGAGGCAGAAAAGGCTGGAAGGAGGGGCTGCATTCCACCCCTGCTTATACTCCCGCGTTTCACTGCTAGCAGACACCTGCTCTGCTCGCACCCGTGTACAAAGACTGATCAGCCCTTGATTTGGGCTCTGCTGAAGCGGGAGAGCCTTCCCAGCTCTGTGGTAGAGAGCAGTGACCCAGGGCAACCCTGGAAACATGCTTTCGCTACTTGGGCTCTTATTCATCCCACTTCATGAAGAGTGGAGGTGAAACCTGCCACGCTTTTTGTGGTACTAAATCGCAGCTCTGAAGGGGCACGTCCCCAGTCCCACAGCAGCCTCTGTTTTCACAGACAGCCTTCCATTTCTCATTGTCAGGATGACTTTTCCCTCCGCTTCCTTTCTCCTTTGCTCAGGGGAGTGGAAAGGGAAGTGCAGAGGTACCCTTAAATCAGCAGCCAGGCGTCACCCAGTAGCACTCCTGAATATCCACACAGCACATGCATTGGTTGTCTGTGGAAATAGCTTCTTCCTGTCATCCTCCCACCTCGGAGGATCGTTGGACTCTCTGGAGGGCTTTTGATGCTTCCACTTTCAGATCCAATTACCTGGGCTAGATTTTACCTTCTCTTTGTTTTGAGGAGCCCAGGACAAACACTGTGATTCATAGTTTAGCTGTAGTGACCAATTTTGCATAGCACATCCCTGCTTTTGCTGGCAGCGAAGAACATTTCAGGCCTGAAGAGGCTTGCTGGTTTCACACAGACCCCTCATCCACTTAATGACCTCTCCTCACCCAGTGACAGATGCAGCACAACTTAGATTCTCTCTTAGGTACTTTCTTCTGCGGCCACCATTTTTACTTTGATCATGTAGAGACCTACATCTGTGTCCCATGAAGGTCATTAGACAACCAGTCAGTGTGACCACCTGGGTCATTTGAATAAGCATTTGCCTCGCTGCCCCCCAGCCTCACCATCGCGTTCAGCTTTACTGACATTTTCTTTTTTTCATTGAAAGGTCCTTAGGATGAGGCTTTTTGTCACGCTCTGAGGAAAGACCAATAAAGAAACTGCCCATAGCCTTGCTTAATAACCCCCTCATAATCTGCCTTTCACAGCAAGAAGCAAAAAAGGAAGGGTCTCTGGTTTAATTGGCAGCCTGTAACCAGTACTGCTAATGAGCTGATCAGCACAGGCATGCTCTGTCACGATTGGCAGCGAGTGGGTATAAAGCTGCTCACACCAGGTGTAGGGCAGGAGAGTGTGAGGGGGTTTGTCTGTGCTAGAGGGGAGGAGGGTAGCCTTACTCTTCTAGAGAGATTGGGGCGCGTGGAAGTGTTTCCTAAATCAGATCAGGAGAGCTGGGAGAGGTTGCTGACCGCCCCACTGGGGACCTGTGCTGGGCACTTTGCCTTTTGTGTCTGCCTTCCGTGATGTTTCCCAGCTTCTGGCTTGGCCGCACTGTTCCAGTGCTGGTTCTGGTGGGTTGCTGCTGCCTGGCTATGGCACCTCGTGCACCTTCTCGGGCCCAAAGGGCATTGGGGGTCATGAAGGGATCAGCCCAGGGGGTACTTACAATGGCTTTCAAATACGTAAGGGTTTAAAGATGTTCTGGAGAGTAATTTTTCCTGCTTATTCTCTGGTTTTAGCCCTGGGGCTTCTTTCTGCCCTTCAACGGCGCAGCATCAGGTTTGTTGCTCCTGCTCTCTAATTAACTCTAGTGCCTGCGTGATCCCGCCGGTGCCGATGAGGGCTGTGTGAGCCAGCCGGGGCCATCATCAGAAAATGCAGGGTAGTGTGGTGGCTCTGTAACTCTCCCCTGTAAGGGCCGACCTTGCTCCCTCTTACTGAGGTGGCTTTGCTTTTGCAGGGCTAAAGAGCTCTTTAGGCAGGCAGTTTCTCCCAGGAAGGTCTCTGGGATGGGAATTGCTTTCACATGCTCTGGGGAGGGGCAGCCTCTGCGAGCAGTGTGGGTGCCTCCCAGCAGAAAGCATCGGCCTTGTCTGCTCGGTCTCATTTCAGAACAAAAACAGGGAGCACAGCTGGCAAGGAAGGGCTGAGCGTGGTCCCCACTTCTCCAGTACAAGGCATTTCATAGTTGTTAGTTGATTTTTCTCACAGCTGAAAATACCCTAGTTAAGTATCCCACATAGGCACTGTGGGGGCACCTCCTACCCTAGGTCTTGTATATTATGGTACTAGACAACGTCTTAAAAAATACAGTTTGCAGGATGTCAAATTACAAAAAGTGCCTTTAAAAAAGCATATAGGTATATCCCTGCTAAACAGTCCTTCCAAGCAAGGACTAAACACCCAGAACAAAATAACAGCAGTAAGCAGACTGTCTAAAGATGGTTTATTTTCCATTTATCACCAGGTAAAATTCAGGCTAATGATACAAGGCAAGCCTTGGATTCCATGTTTCTCCAGATAAGTTTGTTCATCCTGTAGTCACTGTAGACTGAGGGACTCCCTATAGGCAGCGTACCATGGCATGGGATGTGGTAGTAGGATACAGAAACCATCTTTGTGGCACTCCAGCAGGGTCAGTCCTGCTTCTGCTCACACAGTCCTGGGAGGACTCACGTTGTGTCTCTTGCTCTCTTTCTCTGTGTTTCTTGCTCTGCTTCCAGGGGGAGAGAGGCATGCCAGGGCTGCCAGGAAGACATGGCACTAAGGTACCTTGTCAACAGTGGCGTGACACTTGTCTGCCTGATCTCACCCATACCACTCGACTGCCCCTGATGCACAAGCATCGCCTGGATTTGTGTGTGTGTGTGTCTGTTAGTCAATGACTATCCTCAGCTGAATTCTTTCTGCTTCTAAATTGCAAAATATAGGGCCTAATTTATGAAGGAGGTGGTGGGAGAAGAAGTTTTTACAAAGCAAATGGCATGCCCAGTCCGATGCTATCTTGCAACATCAGGATCTTAATGCTTTACGCTAGTGGGAGCGGCCGATTGCTGATGTTTCCAGGGAATTGGCGTTTTTTAAATTGGGGGTCCCAAGCGACAGCCACAGCCTTCAGCGACGTGTGTTAGCCCACTGCGATCAGGAGGGTTATGCAAGTGTGAACCTGGACTAATGCAGCGGTGAATCAGGGTCAGTGTGTGAGCAAGCCTGCATGTGTGTGCGTTGCAGTTTTAGGATAAATACTAGAAAATAACATCACCCGCATTTGCTGCCATTTAAAGGCCAAAGAGTGAGGAAGAGGCATCCCAAGTGCATTGTGAAAGCCTAACCCAAGCCACTTGCTGCATGTAATCCCTTTCATGACTCTAGTCCGTATTCACTAAAACCTACTGACCCCTGAGACGATCTGGAATGCTTTTTTTTCCCCCCATTTATTGCATAGAATCCCTGATCTCCATCTTCTGTCCTTGTGTTTTTTAGCTTTGTCCCTGATTTCTGTTTCAGAAAGCTGAGAGGTATGATCCTGCTGCTCTCTGGCTCCCCACTCCTCTTTGTTTGAACTTTTCCAAGCTCTTTTCACTTTGAACTTGGCTCCCAGTCCTCCTCCTCTGCCTCATGTGCTACATCCCAACCTCTCTCATTTCCCACCTTCTAACACTACTTCACCTCCTCCCCTCTCCTTAGACCTGTTCTCCCTCATTTGCTTTTGTAACTGGACCTTTTCACCAGGACCTAACTAATACTAACACAGTGCATACAGAGATGTCAGAGCAAAGGGCTGATAGGGAAGACCTGCTTTTTGCATCAGTGCTGTCGAGGGAGATGTGACTGTCCCTGTGGGAGCAGCTGCCTCCTGGGGTTTCGAAGCGCCTGTCTTGGATTGCAGGGCAGGCTGGACTCCATGGTCTCATGGTGGTGGCTTGCTCTGTGCTGCAGAATGATGCCTGAAGTGCAGTGCTTGGAGGTCTCTTTACCCCTAAGGTAGCTGGCTTCAGAGCTCTCCTGAAAATATTTTACTGCAGGGTTTGTCTTCTGTGTATGAGGGGAAATAGCAAGACCAAGGCTCTGGGGTACGAGCTGGCCTTTCTCGGGATGCTTCAGCTGATGTATCTGGGATCGAGCGCTGAACTGGGTGTTTGGTCCTCAGTCTGCCTTCGCATTCCTTGGTTATTTGACACTGTTCTGCTTGTTGGCCTTTGCTTCACTTGCAGGACTAAAACCGGGGAGGGTTGGGGAAATCTGGTGGTCTTGTCTGGGTTGTGCTCATGATGCCTGCCTTTGGAGGAGCCTTCTGGAAAGCAGAGCCGCTGCCATAGGTGAACGACCTGCACAGGGAAGGTGGATGCGCGCTGTGTGGTGTTACAGCATTACTCCCGAGTTTTGGAAAGGAAAAGATGTGGATTTTGCCTTTTTAGTTCCTCCTGGCTGATACTGTTTTGTTTTTAAAAAGTTTGTGTCCGCTTCATTTCAAACAAGGTGTTCCTGTCTTTTCTCTCTCCGCCAGGGCGCTCCTGGGATGGCCACCGCAGGGTTGAAGGTCAGTTTTACACTACACTGGCTTAAATTGGGCACGCTTAAGAGCAAGGACTGGAGAGCACAAGGCACGGGAAAATGGTCGGACAGCTCCCACTAAAGGGGACTATCGGAACTGCTATTGCTTTTGGCAGAGAAACTAGAGCCGTCTCCAGCAGCAGTCCTTCCCCCCTGCGCCTCTCTGGGCAGAGCGGTTGGTGAACTGCTGATACTCCTCAGCAGCGTCGGGATGGCAACAGGGCAAAGAGCCAGGTGCAGTTTTAGGGGGCGAGAAGTTACTCCAGGGATCCAAGATGCGCAACGAGACAACGACCTGTTGTCCCGCTCCCCTCTGGCTGCTGGGGAAAAAGACAGAAATAAAGAGGTTATCTCCAGGACTGGTGGGGTGGGTTTTCCTCCTTCATGCGACATTAATTCTGCATCAACACAGCCTCCCCCCAGCCCAGCTGCAAGTGGCAGCCTTGCTCTGCTCCTGTGTGCACAGAGCTGGGAGTAGGCAAATTCCTTAATGCCAGCAGATGAGTCTTGTCTTATGCTCTCCTGTATCTGGTAAACCTCAGAAATACTGCAAGGTGGTTCCTCAGTTTTATAAAACCCTCTTGCCTGAGGCTTGCTAGTTTCTTACAGCAGCCTAGGAGCTGGCTAATGAAGATGAAACAAGCTCCGGGCACAAATAATAATGATATGCATTCAAAGCATCCTCATGCCCTTATTTACAAGCTCAAGGCCTCCAGAGATGAAAGTTCTTTCCTCCACTCTGATAGCTCTAGGAGATTTTATACTCTCTCTGCCTGGTTTTTCACTTTATTTTCCTGTCTCTTCCTCACCAGGGTGAGCCCGGGACTCCAGGAGAAAAGGTACTCTTGGAAGGCTTTGCTCTGAGCCTGCGCTTCTGGCTTGTTTGTGTAAACAAAGAGCAGCTGAAGGAGCTGAGGAATGGCTCTGTATGTCCCAGTGCCCAAATCCAGTTTCTAATGGCACCTGCCAGTGTAAGCAAAATGGTAGTAGCATCCAGTGATGCCAAGTGAGAAGGGCATTATACCACAAACAGATTCCCTCCCTCCTGCTCATGTCTCTGTTGATGGGAATGCCCTCCAGCTGCCTTTCTCCTTTTCTCCCTACTCCACAAAATATGCATAGCACACTTGGCTTAGCAAGTATGTTTCCTCTCCCCCTTCCCTTGTCCCCTTCTGCCTCCCAGTACTTCTGTGTCCACCAGAAGTCTTCCCGTGTTACCGCAGGGAGCTGTTCTCTCGTGCATTGTATAAACGGCCCTGCACAGTCTCCCCTGTCTCAGCGTAGCGTGACCTGGTTTGAGTTCCTGTGGTGGGCACGGTACAAACATTGCCCCATAGCTCTCCATCACCAAGCAGCCAGCTTGGTTTCTGAACAGCTGGCTCCTCTTGTTTGGGGCTCGCTGGGTTATGTTACAGCGTGCGACAGACGTATAACAGACATGTTCTCCGTCTCTTTTCTTCCCCACGAAGGGAGATCCTGGAGTCCCAGGGAGGATGGGCCCCCCAGGTTTGCCAGGGAAGAGGGGGCAGCGGGTAGGACATTGCGTGTTTGGGCTTGGTGTCCTGGCGGTGCTGTGCTGTGTTCCCCGGGAGCGAGAACTGGCTGGAGCCTGCTTTGCGTTGCATTGTCGTGCTTGCGGGGGATTATGTGTCCTTTTCTGGCTCTTGCCTCCCTTGGTGAAGTGTGTTTGTGTGTTCCTGCTTGCAGAAGGTGGGGGGCTGGGGGCAGGCAGGGCAGCATGAGATGCCTGGGATGTAGTCTTGTCCTGGGAACAACTAAGGACAGCGCTGCATCTTTTGACTCCAAAAATAACACCCTAAACAGGGATTCAGTAATCTGACCTCCCTCCTCAAGAAATCTGCTTCTTTACACCATCGTTCAGGCAGCACAGGATGTTTCCAGTAGCCCTTACGGGCACGTATATTGAAAAGTAGTCCTTGAATGAAAAGTAAGATACCAAAAGCGGAGCAAGGCAGAAGCGGGGATTCATGGAGGCCTGAGACAGGATTAGAGATTACATTCTTACAAAAACCCCACAAGCCAAACCTTTTCTTTGGCCATGAAGTCCTGCAAAACGTTTTCCTTCTTTCCAGGGGGAGAAGCATTAATTTAGGGCAGCAATATGCAGGCTCTGGCAGGGGAGGAAAGCTGGGTAGGGGCCTTACAGGTGGCTGGAGGCCCAATTACCTTAGAGAAAGGGGTCACTGCGCTCTAGAATTGCCTTAAAAAAGTAAGATTGCTGCAAGTTAATTATTTTCCACGGAGCCACCAGTGCACGTCTGTTCCTGGAGCATTGATGCAAGTCCCCTGCATGTCAGATGTGTGCCCCTGAGCTCTGGTGAGACTGGTGTGCAGCACCAGCCTCTGCAGGCACCGTCATGGCACCAAAAGGAACTCTTTGCTAGCCTTGCTGATCTGGTGTGCTACTGTTGTGCAGAGAGCTAGGCACCTGCTGGGGGAAAGTTTTGAATTGCTCTTTGTAATCTGTACAAATTATGAAGTCTTGGGGGTGTGAGGGTTGCAGGTAAGAAGATGCCTTTTTTCTGATGATGCATTTGAAACATCTCTTCACGGTAACAGAAACCTCTGGTATCACTCTGTCCTGGCAAAATGCAGACTCCTGAACAGGACACTGTAGCTGGAAACCATAGGTTTAGCAGCTGGGTGGCATGGGCTGAATTGAACTTCACTTCAATGTAAAGCCCCAATAGTCAAAAGATGACTCAGATGTCATGGTGAACTAAGCAAAGTCACTTCACCAAGTGAATGCTGGGTGCTGGATATCTTCCACTGCTCACTGCCGTGTGGCATCCTCCATACTCCTCAGCCTGCAGGCCTTGCTCTCCAGACATCATATCAGGGGTTTTATGCCATCACCTTCTGTCTTTGCCATTTTTACCACTCCTCTTTTCACTGCTTTTCACCACCAGTATGTGTCACAGAGCTTGGCTGCTGAGACACTGTGGTGCTGTTTTTTTAAGAGCATGATGAGACTGGATTTTGGACTTAGGGAACAAGAGCAGGAAAGCGCCCCTTAGGAGAGGTGTGGGAATGTTGGTTGTGAGATCTTTGCCAAAGCCAAGCAGTGTAATTCACAGTGTAATGAGGAGATGTGGAAACTGGGGTGGACTCAAGCAGTGGACAATTTCTGTGAAAAGAGCTGAATTCTATCAGGGCAGGGAAAAAGTCCTGCACTCCAAATAAAACTTGCCCCAGGCAACGATTTCTCTGGATATATGGAAAGGGGAATGCCTGTGCTGAAGGACTGGGGGGGAAAAGGGTTTAGCAGACCAGAGTGATAACGAAGGTGGGATCCTGGATCCCTTTCCCACTCACCTTCCTTTGGACAGAAATGGAAATGATGTGCAGAGATAGTCAAAAGGGCAGGAGAAAACGTTCACCGTCCTGAGCAAGTACTGCTGGAGGATGCCTTTAGGAGGATGCCTGAAATAAAATCCCCTAAGGAAGGGGAAGAGGGTTTGAAACCAGGAGCAGCTCGTCCTTTAGCTGCTTCTCCAGGACAGAGAGCCTGCAGAGTCAGCCCGACCGTGTCTGTTTTACCAACAGGGTGAGAAGGGACGAGCTGGTGACCCTGGGATTCCTGGACTCCCTGGCATGAAGGTTTGTATCTTTGATTTTTTTTTTTTTCTTCCCTCCTGTGCCAGCTGTGCACAGCTCATGCACTCTTAGGTCACTGTTGCAGCGTACAGCAGCACATTCTGCGGAGCTCAGCTGGATGTCCGTCCCAGCTGGGGATGTGATGGCATTGCACAAAGGATGACTTTCTCTGAGGAATTGTATGCCTTCGTGCAGTGAGGGGGGAGGCTGTGGTCCTGGGAATGTGACCACGGAACCGTGTTCCCCTTTAAAAGCATGACCTCATATGTAATGTGGCATTTCAGCCTCCCTCCTGCTCCAAGATCCAGGTGTGAGGAGGAGATGGGCTTTTTGGGAGCTGCACTGCTGTGCTCTGAGTTGGAAGAGCAGCCTTGCGCTCGGAGAGACGCAGGGCAGGTCAGCCCAAGCTAAGCTCTGAAACTGTGACTTTTCTTCTGTGTGCTGAGATGTGGACAGAAATCGTACCTTTCAAGTCAGATTATCACAGGATGCTTTTCCTTTGGGAAAGGGGATGGTGCACTGAATGACAGTGGCCATTTCAGGAAAGGATGAGAGTGTAATGGCAACTTGGTGTGAGCAAAGCTTTCCTGTTACTGCCTCTGTATCTGCTCTGTGCAAAGGATGTGGTCTGCAGGGCTGACTGTCTGATGATTACAGCTCCAGAGGAAGACGTACCCAAAAAAGCCATCATCAGGTGGTTTTATCAGCTCAATTTCAACAGTAGAAGAGAACAGTTGTGTTCAAACTGGAGGCTGGGGGCTGACGTCTGCCTACAGCAGCTTTATATGGCCCTGGGGAATAAGGGCTGAACAGCAGCACTGCAGCCGAGGGGATGAGGACAGCTGTGACTGCTGGCAGGGCTCTCGGTGGAGGCCCCAGGCAGAACTATACTGGCCTGGTTCCCGACAGCTGGTGGCTCTGGAGCAGTGACGTTTCTGGGCTATCAAGAGGCCAGCTGATGGACCTTGTCTTGGGCCCTGTCTTAGCCAACAGTTTGGCAAGTGAAATTGTGCACTGTGACGCATGGCTTGTTCTTCCTTGCAAACAGGGAGAGAAGGGAAATGCTGAGAATGCCCTGGCGGGAGGTAAAGGAGAACCTGGCCCTCCAGGTCTGCCTGGCCCCCCTGGACCAAAGGTGAGTGGGTTTTTTTCTCCAATGAGTTGTGTGTTGTGAGGGACTGTGCCCAACACGAGGTGTGTAGGAAGGGGCGAAGGTTGCATTCATCTGTGCCCACCTCTGATTACCTCCTGAAGGGATATCAGGTTCTGCAGGGTGTTTCAGTTTTGTTGTTTTAAATACTGAAGGTGAGAAAATTTGTAAACTGTGTTTCAAGGAAAATACCCTCCTTGTGCTCAAATAACTCCCCTCTAGGCTCTGTGAAAAACCAGTTGCCCAGAATCAATGACAGCCTCTAGTCCCTGTGGTAGCCGAGGCAGGGTGGACACAGGGAGGCAGGATGGAGGCCTTCCAAGTCTCCTCTCCCCTTCCTCTTCTACCTCCTCAAGGAGCAGCAGCAGTAAAATCCTCCCCCTTGGCAAAGTATCCCAAGAACACTTAAATCTGAGGTCCCATCTCAGATGTACTTGGAACAGCCCTCCTGTGCACTGGGTCTGAATTGGGTGCTTTCCTTCATGCTGAATACTCCCTCGGCACTGGGTAGAAGAGAAGGGCACCTGGTGAGAAGTCACAGTGGGAGATTTGGGTTACCTGAGGGGAGGCAGGCATGGCAGGGGCACTTGGCTGGTGCAGTTCTTCCTCCTGGAAACGCAAAGACAGCAGTGGAGTCACACCCCCTCCACACAATACAAACCCATCCCTTTCCCTTTCTCTCAGGGAGAAGCTGGTGACATTGGCTGGCCTGGTGCTGCAGGGTCACGGGGGGAAAAGGTACAGAGTGCTTCTGCACGACCCCACTCCAGGTTCAGTAGCTGCAAATTTGTTCCTACATGTACAAAACTTAGCTGAAAAGGAGCATTTTAAAACTGAGCTGTCTAGTCCCAGGCTGTTTCAGAGGACTAGCAGAGAACAACAATTCCTGGAGTTTGAGCAAGTGGAGGGACAGGCTTTGGTAACAGCATGTTGTTCTTGTTACAGGGGGAACCTGGTTCACCGGGAGACCAGGGACCCATGGGTCCAAGGGTAGGTGTCCCTTCACCAACACTTGAAGAGTTTTGGCCCTTCAGAGCGCTCTAAGGATAGTGGGACCACGCTGACAGTCTAGCTTGGGCCTCTGCTTTCTTGACAGATGTTCTCACCATCACTAAGAGTGCTTATAGTTGGGCAATGGCTAAGTTTGAGACAGGCCATTTCTCCATAACCTCATGAGAAGTCACCCCCACCTTATGGGGGGTAAAAAAGTCTCTGAGCCACCTCAGGGTGAATGCTCGTCTCATTCATGGGAGGAGGTGGGTTTGGACGTCCCAGGCCCTTGGCATATCAGCAGAGGGTGGCAGGAGGGTGTTTGGTGCATGCCCAAGTCTGACAATCGGCCAGACGACCCAGTTCCTGGATTCTGGCCTCAACTTCACCACTTACCGGACCTGCCAGCTTTGGTCATGGCATGGTGATCTGGCCTTGTCTGGCCACACTCTGGTAGTGTTTCCTCTATAAGATATGCTTTCAGGAGCTTTGTTCAATAAATGAAAAACTGGAGGCTCATGAAACAAGCCTCTCTGAGACCCCTTTTTCAGGGTGGACCGCGGCTCTGAGTACCCCATGGGAAGGGCAATCCCCAAGCCCTGGCTAAAGAGCTGGTGTTTTGCAGGGCCCCAAAGGAGAGCCTGGGAAGGATGAAATGATGGACTACGATGGTAACATCAGTGAAGCTCTCCAGGTGAGCAACTTGCCTTCCTGTCCTGTGAAGTGACTGCTGGGTGCTTTACTGTTTCCCAGGGGATGCAGAAACCCAGGAACAATGTAGATCTGCTTCCTTGGCAGTAGCAACAAAAGGAAGTACTTGGGTGTTCCATAGGCCCCTTCACCCCACAGCTCACTGCGTACAGCATTTTGGTAAATACTTGTACACTTTGTTTAGTTGTCCTTTAGTATAAACACTGGTGGACATAGAGGTCATGTGAATACCCTCAGGGGTGGCGCATGACTTGGGGTAGATGGTGAATAAAAGGACCGCAAAGCTTCCTCAGAAGTGTGCGCTGATGGTCTGCGGTGAGCGAGCGGCTGTGCCCAGCTCTGGGTTAGCCTGGATTCTACCTGAGTAAAGGGGAAATGGTAGAATAACAGCTCCATGGGACTCAGAGGTGGGTATTTTGCTTTTGTTCCTTCCTCATTTGGGCCAGTGTTACATTAGTGGAGAACAAACCAACTCCAGAAAAAAGCTTAGTTTTCAAATGGCTGTTTTCCTTTTTGATTTTTTTTAATTTTTTTTTTTTTTCCTAGGAAATACGAACTTTGGCCTTGATGGTGAGTTCCTATCTTTGCTGTGTGGTTTTAAGCAAGTAGCCATGTGTTCATCCTGAGCAGATGGCCTGGCAACTTAGGTGCAGCTAAAACATTTGGTCTTTGCTGTTGGGAGCTAAAGTTGGGGCAGCTGACAGCTGAAGGAACAGCTCATCTTGCCTTCTGATAATGGCACTTGAATTCTAATCAGGCCCTTTATTTCTCTGCTTTAAGTGGTAATACGTGCTGCTCAGAGCAAGGAGTGCCCAGAAGGGGCAGGGGAGAGCAAGGGTGGGCTGACCAAAGCAGAGGAAAAGGCGGCCTTGGGTGCCTTTGCACGAAAGCTTATACTGGTGGTCTGTGGTGGATGCTTTCTGTGATGAGAGGGGAGGACATAGTTTCATCATTGATAAGTATAACTTATAACTTTATAAATATAAAGGTCCTGTACAAAACTGATCATTTAAAATAGCAGTGACTACAAGCCCTCTAAAGATGAAGACAGGCGAAGTAGTTATTTTGAGCCAAAATAAGGGAAAAAGCATCCCTGTATTTTGCTTCTCAGAACAAGAAACTTGGTTAGGAAAGAAGATGGATTTTTAAAATGCAGTATGACAGGGCAGCACAAAATGGGTGTAAGTAGCATCACTTGCTAGGCCAAATTGCTTCCTAGGTCTCCTTAAAGTGGTAACTGCTAACAGTGATCAGGGAATCTGCTCCAAATACTAGTGCCATTTACCTCTGCTTAAGCTGTGCTTGGGATCTTAGTAGTACAGTGTTTCCTGTGATCTCTATTCTAAAAATAAACTTTTGTAGGTAGGAAGGGAGAACCTTGTTAAGTTCATCTCGGTTTCAGGACCAGATAGCTGTGGTCATATTCGTTTTCTTCTGTGAAAAATGTAAAGAAAAACATACCTACAACTCACTTTGGCCTGCTGCTCACTCGGAACTCTTCATTGCTCGGCTTCCCAAGCAAATACGATTTTAGGAGTCCCTGGGAAAATTCCCTCGTGATTTCCCCTTAAACATAGAAGAGCTGTTTGGTTTCAAAACATGAAAATAAAAGCCCTGTTGATAACCTGAAAATGATTTTTTCTTTTATCTAGGGACCCCCAGGACTTCCAGGTGTGGCTGGACCTCCAGGGCCACCAGGACAGAAGGTATTTACTCAGTTCAGCACTTACAGAGCTAAGGGGAATACAGGAGTGGTCCAGGCAGAATTCCCCCATACAACCCTCCCCAATGCTCCTATTCTCCCTGTGCAGCACTATCAGACTGTCCTGCTGGCCTCTACCACTCCTCCTCATGTGCAATATCCTGAAAAATCTCTTTTCCCACAATGATAATGCCTTATCTGAAGGATGAATGATCCTTTCTACTTGCCCTCCCCTTTAGTAAGCCACTATGGGAACTGATCTCTGTGCAGGGATTGTGTTAGTTGGGGACTATATTATAGCCCTGGGGCTGTGAACTATCAGTCCGGATAAACAAGGCTGGTGAAATTCTTAGGAAGTCACACAATGTGCTGTTTCAACAGGGATTTCCATGCTTTTTTTTTTTTTCCCCCTGTAAATATTAGTTATCAGAGTTCCTGCAGACTAGTTCTGTAATGCCCACCCTTCATCATCACAATGCCACACAGAAGGTGTCAGAATAGCTGCTTTCAAGCTGCCAAAGTAACAATTTCATGTTTCAGGGTGAAATTGGCTTGCCAGGTCCTCCAGGCCATGATGGAGAAAAGGTAGGAAAGACACCGTGCCTCTGTGGATGGCTCTTTCCTTCAGTGGTCTTATCTGAAGTTCCATCTCTGTCACTGACATTGCACAGTTGCTCTTCCCACAGGGGAAAACAAGTATTTTGCTTCACAAAAATGAGCATTAGTGGTTTATCAAAGTACTAACTTACAAGGAGCAGCTGGGATGGCATGGCAAATCTGCTTTGTCCTGCCCATGACTCCTCAAATGGTGCTGCTGTGCGTGAGAGGATGAGCACTGAAAGCAGCTCTGGGACAGGGGGTCACTCTGCAGGAGTAACCTTACTCTTCTCTGTAAGTGTTTCGCAAATATTTTTTGTGGATTTCTTTTAGGGACCACGTGGCAAGCCTGGAGAAATGGGCCCCCCTGGCCCTCATGGACTACCAGGAAAGGATGGACCACCTGGAGTAAAGGGAGAGCCAGGCCATATCGGGGTCACAGGAGAAAAGGGCGATAAAGGAGAGCCAGGACAAGCTGGATCACCGGTAAGTAAACTGAAGCCTCTTGAAGCACTGCGGGCTGTCCAGGTTATGGGGCAAGGCCCTGGAACTTCTCAGATACCTCAGCACCCCTCCGATGTGTGTGTCAGACGCACCTCATCACTGCTGTATGAAGCGTACCAATACAGAAGCGAGGTCTTTGCTCCCTGGCAGATGTGTCACTTCCTCAGCTTGCTGTCCAGTGTATTGCTTAGACTGAAATGCCGCTGTGAGCAAGTGGGCTTGACTGTGAGCAAGGCAGCTGAGGTGCCAGCACACACGCCCTCCTAAGAGGGCAACAGCATGGGATAACCCCTTACGTCCCTGCCACTAATGGGGCAGAGTACCCAGTCTCCCAGCTTCAGTCTGTTGCAACTTCTGTGTCCCCAGGACTAGTCAAGAGGGTTTTATGCAACGAGTTTGTGCCTCTCTACAAGATTACTAGGATAAAACACTTGATGTCGCAACAGCTGGCTATTGGGGAGCGATTTCGAGCACTGACTCCAGCAAACTGCATAACCGTGAGCAGAACTTGGAGGTAGGAAAGCAGTCCTTAGCCCCACTCCGGGGACTGGCACATCCACAATGACAGGAGGATGTTCAGGCATTTGCACATCCAGTTTCAATACTAGTGAAGCCCTGCATTTCCCTGGGCACCTGATGGTTGTCTGGGGTTTTCAGTGTGTTCTTGGGATGACCAGAGCCAGTCTTGACTCTTGCAGTGATGTCTTGTATGTCTGCCTGACTTAGTCTTGCAAAAAATCCACAAATCTTTCTTGATCCATAGGGTCTTGATGGCCCCACTGGAGAGAAAGGCGAACGTGGTGACCAAGGGATGCCAGGACCATCAGGATTGCCGGGTCCCATTGGACTTCCAGGATTGACAGTAAGAGTGAAAAAGACAGGCTGCTCTTTCCTCCTTGGCAAAGAGAAAACAGTGTAGAGCAACACACAAGGGCTCATTTCCCAAAGCGCTGACTATCTCGGAGTGTAGAGTTAGGTGTTGGGTGTCACCAAATGTCCATCAAGTCAGGTCTCCAGCAGCAGGCTGGGCATCTGCTCCCATTGCTGTCTGGAGGTGCTGGCTCTGGCAGCTGCCTGCAGAGCCTACGTGGCTAAGTCAGCCGAGAAGCCTACTTAGCTGGCAGCATGGCACTGTTGCCGACCTGCTTGCTGTGCTCCCTCCCTCGGAGGCTGTCGTGCAGCAGAGAGGCGTCAGGCTGCTGTTGGGGAAGGGGAAGCCAATTCTTGCAGCACTCCCCTTGCACAGCCATGAGATACTGCTCCTGGAGGCCTCCCTCCTTGTAGGGTGTCTCCTCTGGAAGCAGAGGTGCACGATGAGCTGCAGGTGAGCTGTTTGTGAAATACATGGTATGTTCCCACTCCTCCTTTGGGGAACTGTTGCTTGTCAGCACGTGGGTGGTTCACAGATGGCTTCTGATGGGGTGAGATTCCAGAGCGCAGCTGGTGGTGACAGGGTCTGTTGTGTGCAGGGACAGAAGGGTGAGCCTGGGGAGCGTGGAGACAAAGGAAATCCGGGAGAATCGGTAGGTCACCTTTCTCATTTTCTTTCTGCAATCTTGGCAGTAGGGGAGGGATAATTTGGCAGCAGTGCTGCTGAAAACCAGCATGTCCTACCCTCTTATGACACACCCTTCATTGAAGACAGCAAGCTTTGTCTTGTGGGACTGAGTTGCCAACCACCTCTGGCTCCTGATGCCCTACTTTTCCCTTACACAAGAACAATCTAGCTCACGACAAGCAATACTGAATGTCTAGGGAAGAGTAGAAGATTGTGGAAA
>NW_010548003.1:0-35476 GCF_000687285.1 Phaethon lepturus | reverse complement strand
TCGGCATTCGCAGTGAAGGGATTTGCTGAATAATACTTGCATGTCTCTATGTATTTTTTATTTCAATAGATTTTGGGTTTATGAATTTATCTGTTCTCCTCTCAAAGCTCACCCCTAGCTTTTGTACCACCCTGCAGCAAGGAGTCCCACAGGCTATCAATACTCTTCTGTGTGTGTGGAGCCAGCCGCCTTGTTTCCTATCTTTTGAAACAGCTGCTAGCTGTTGACCTTGAGCCTCCTTCCAGGAACAGCGGTAGACTAGTAGAAGTGGATCTTTTTCTGAAAAGAAAATAAAATTCACTGCTCTCCTTCCTCCTAAATCTCTGCAACTGCTGCATAACCCTCCTCAGAGTCCTGCTGCTGCTTCTCAGCCACTCTGTCCTGGATTGCTGCCACTTCCTAATGTAGTCCTTAGGCTTGGAAACCTGGATTCCACCTCAGAGCTCAGCTATACCTTGCCTCCTCTCTGAGCAGTTTCCCCTCACCTGCTGAGGGCAGCAGATTATGATGGTGACTTCTCTTGCATTGCTTTCTTAGATATCTGGCCCCCCTGGACCCCAAGGCCCACCAGGACCTCCAGTAAGTTTTGAGTGATTTGCCTGAGGAGCAAAGCACTGGAGATGAGGATAGAGCGGGAAGTGGCTGGGGAGGATTCCGGGTGGAGAAAACAGCCAGAAACACTGCAGCGTTGAAATAGGAACATGCTTAGTATTGCTTCCAAAACCACCCCCCATGGTAGGTCAGAGCTATGATGGGCTGGGCAGGTAAAGAGAGAAGGTTATGTTAGTCCGAGATGAAAGGGAAGACGGTAGCAAGAGGGGATGGATGGGATTAAAGGGATCACTGTAAAAACGGTCTTAATAGCAAGCTTGGCCTGCTGCCAGGTTGTTCTTGGTGAGAGCCTTCTCATTACCAGATGAGAGCAGTACATGAAGTGCCCTTTACACAGATAAAGAGGCCTCTGGGCTAAGCATTTGTGCCCTCTGCATGTCAGAAAGCGAAAGCTCTATGCTGCACACTGAACTGGGATGCCTGGATTTTTAAAACACATCCTTAAACGTTACTCATATTTTGTCTCTCATCCCAAATACAGGGTCTTCAGGGCCTCCCAGGACCGAAGGTAAGGCTGCAAAACATTACATCCTGAAATTCCACTCGGCTGTCCCAGGTGCAAGAATTCTTCCGTAACAACTTTCTAGCTTGCAAACATTATTTGCCATCTCGGTAAGAGGACAAATACTTCTGAACATTTTCTTGAAGGAGATGGATGAGCAGCTCTCATTTTAGGACCCAGAAAACTGGTCGTTTTCTCCAGTTTTCACCCAGAGAAGTGGGAAGCGATGGGCCCTTGGAAATCCTCCCATGAGAACATAGTTGAAATCTTTGTCTGAAGGGTGAAGGTCTGTACAGTGGGATGGACAGCCTGTCATACAATCCTAAGTAACTCAGCTCTAGCTTAAAACTAGCCAGGTTCTATATCCTGTGAATGATGTGGTGAAGCCACTTAAGAACTTTAGTGCTCTTGCTGCTTGGAAGCTTTCTGATCTCCACCTAAATGTGTTTATGCTTGGCCTGCACCACGAGGTTTGCCTGCAGTAAAATCGTACATCTAGATGAAAAACGATTTGAGTGGAAATGTTCAAGGTGAGCTGCGTTTTTCCTCTGACATTCATGGCAAAGACTGGAAAACATGGAAAGTGTCTTCTGGTTATGCTTAGTATTTGACTACCAGCGTTATTTGGATGCTAAAGGGGATGGTATATTTATCCTGGTTCATCTCTCCTCCAGGCATTGATTACAGATACAGTTATCTGCCTTGCTTGTCTGTAACTCACTAGCCACTGCTATTGGGAAACAGTGTAAGGTGCTGTTGTCTTTGGAATACGTGCCAAACAAATGCAGGTGAAAGTCTCGCACAGCACAGGCTGGATTACAGACAGAGGAAGTACTGCACCAGTTTCTTCCTGAACAGAGGATCCGTGTAGGCTTAATGGGCCGGTGCAATGAGATGTCCCAAATGTGGAAGTTTTTGTTCCTGCAAAATTACAAATCCCTGCAATTTGTAGTAAGTCTTTTTGTGATGAGGCTTTCAGTAGTGGCGAGGAAGAGCATTTTATACCCTTTGCAGACATGTCAGAAATAAGTAACTCTTCGAGGTATGTGCTTGAGCCAAATAGTGTTGCAGGGCAGTGGGCAGTGACCACGGCTGCATGGAAATGGGAGTGCTGGTAGAGCGAGCCAGCCATGTGCTGCCCTAGAATTGCAGAAGAGTACAGCAAGCAGGCTTCCTGTTTCTGTGCAAACTTGGTTCTTCAGACACTTCTGTTTCAACATGCAACCAAGACAGTGTTTTAAAATGTCATGAACAGGAGCAGGGGGGAAGAAAGCTTTGGGCTGCATTTTGAATTTATGAAGAAGGGTTATTTTGTTTAATACTGCTTTATAGTTTATAATACAGAATTTTAAAAATACCATTGGAAAAGGAATGATGACCTTTTTTCCAAATTTTGAAATTGATGCCTTTGCATTTACAAAAGTCTTTCCAAAAATATTTCGGTATGATTTTTTTTTCCCCCTAAAGCTTATAGACACCTGTCATCCACTGCCAATGAATCTCCATTTTAGAATGCAAAGCCACCCTATCAGATAACTTCTGGTTACTTATATTTACCTGATGCTCCCTGCAACACAGAAGTGAGCTCAGTTCCCCTCTGACCATCTTCACCCACTGGGCCTGAATCTCCTCTTACTGCCGCTGAATTAAAACAGGTGCTCACACAGAGGTCACTTGACTGATGCTGGTTTTCTTCAGATTGGGCTGAGAATTGGGCTATAAAGCACTTGCTCTGCTGCCTCTTGTATTCTTTCTGCCTCTTCGATGCGTTCTGAACGGAGGAACGTTTGTTATATAAGTGATGTTACGGTGGGTTTATTTTCTGCTCCATCCTTCCTTTAGGGGGAAGCAGGGATTGATGGAATGAAAGGAGAGAAGGGTGCCCAGGGTGAAAAAGGAGACAGAGGGCCACTGGGATTACCCGTAAGTATTCAGGAAGCCAGCAGCACTTTATGAGCCAAATTTATATCAGCTGTAAAAAGATCCCTCAATAGGAGACGCATGCAGGGATTTGATACGTAAAGTCAAAGAAAGAGATGATCTATAAATAACTGTGCCTTTGCTTTTTAAACATAAAGCCTCAATTTCTATACAGAACCTTTATCTTTTAGGTCTGTTAAATGGATCACTTTAATTCTTCCTGCTTCTGGCAGGATTGGGAAAAACAAGCAGTAGCTTTTCTGTGGGTTCTTTGCACTTCAGGGCACTGGGGCAAGACCAGAAACGGAAGTCCAAAGGATGTGGAAAAGGAAACACCTTCCCAGCCGTCACCTGAGCCAGGCTTTGTGCAAAAGCTTGGTGGTTCTGAATGCATCCAGCTTCTTCACTAGGCCATACTTTCCTATCACTTCTGCAATGGAATCGATACTTCCCCTGACACGGTAGAAGCCTGCTGCGTTCCCTGCCGTATGTGAACTCAGTCATGTTAGACCAGTGTTAATGCACTGCTTTGCTTAGCAAGAAGGAATTTTGGCAGAATTATGAAGACGCTACAGGAGCTTTAGATACAAACCTGAAGGCTTGGTGAAGCTCTTATCTCACATCTACTAAAAGTCTCTTCGCCAACTGTCTGAGCTGACAGCTGATAATGAATTAGTGGTAACTCAGTCCCATCCAGTTGCTCTGCCAGCCCCTAAATTCTCTCTTCATAACAAGCACTGCGGCAGAGCATGCCCTCTCCCTTTGCTGAATGTACTGCCTGGAAACGAGCACCACAAAGCCCATCTTTTGTGTACTGTGTGACTTTGTCAGCCTGTGTTTCATCACCCAGATCCCTTGTCCCTGACTTCAGCTGAAATGTGCGTGTCTTCATTTATAAAATGTTT
This sequence comes from Phaethon lepturus, assembly GCF_000687285.1. Taxonomy (NCBI): domain Eukaryota; kingdom Metazoa; phylum Chordata; class Aves; order Phaethontiformes; family Phaethontidae; genus Phaethon; species Phaethon lepturus. The sequence continues at coordinate 31,537 of NW_010548003.1, read as the reverse complement.
TCCTCTTTCAGTTGTGCCATGTAGCAGTTACCTTCTAGAGCCTGGATACCCCTCATCTAACTCTAGGCACAAAGTGAGCTCCTCATGACGAGTGTATTCGCTGTGGCTCCATGCAGAGCCAGGGAGGAGAAAGCGATACTTTTGGAAGGCTCAAATGCAAACGATTGTGCCTCAGTGAAGCAGCAAGAAGGAAAAACCCAGTCCCCATTTTGCCCTGAGAAATGCAAATGAAAGCTTTCTGCATAAACAGCCGTTCCCTCAAGTCTGTGTGGTATCAGGATAGGGGAAGGAGGTCCTTGTGACAGTCTGAGCAGAAGATGTGCCAGCAATTATCCCGCCACACTTATCAGTGTGGCAGGGAATGTGCGGGCTGCTGCTCCTACAGCAGTGAGCCCCATGAGAAACCAGGGTCCCTTGGCTTTTCACATAGTTGTTCTTGAGCTGTAGAGAGGGGAAGACCGGCTCAGAATTGCCCACTTAGAAATGTTTTGTGTTTGGATCAACAACATCAGCTGGACAACTAGGAAGCACAGTTACTGAGCTGTTAGTAAGATCAGAGAGCTATTGTGGACCTTGTATCCCTCCTCAGAGCTACCCAACTCTCTTCATAAGCTTTTCCATGCCTGATCCAGTGTGTTTTCAGCCTGTCAAACTAAATGCAGTGCCAAACAGGTACTGAAATCTTACGAAGGCAGACTCTGTAAAATCCCACAGCTGGATCTGCTGCCTTTTCATGTGTGACTTAAGGCTTGACAGGCCAGAATTTCAGCAGATTTCAGCACTGATTGTCTGCAGTAGCCTCGGGCTTCTCTGTATGGCTGACAAGCTGAGTAATTTGTTATACTCAGGTGGAGGAAAACTCAGTATTTGGTACTTATATTCTACCAAAGCTTTGTCTCCTGGCCGCTGCCAGAGACAGGACACTGAGCTAGGTGGGCCTTGGGCAGAACCACCGTTAGGTTTTATGGATGAGGAGTTTCAGAGCAAGAGCCAAGCGGACAGAAAAAAAGTGCCACTTAGTCTCAATCTAGTGTAAATCTGCACTGGTGACACAGGAAGATGAGCTCCCTCCCAACAACTGGTTGTAGAGAGGAGCAAGCCTGCAGCTGACTAAGTGTGTACCTACAGGACCTGGGTTTCTTGGTGGGAACTCAAATGGCTGATGGCTCTGCACTGCATGTAAATGACTCCGTGACCACAGGCCTCCGAGCCTTGTGTCTCATCTGTGTTGCCCAGCTTGACACAAAGGCAACGCAGGTTTCAACTCCACTGTCACATTGTCCTCTTCATCACCTGTCACAGAACAGCTTCTTCCTCAGCAGTTTTCTTGGTGGCACTGAGAGAGGGAAATTTTGCATTTTTGAGGTGATCTGAAAGTTGCCGGTCAACATTATATGTATTCAGTGTTTCTATGTTTTTGTTGGTTTGCTTGTAAGTACCATCATCTGTCCTTGAGATCTTAATTTTTGTTTATTGCAAGCACATGTTTGTCTCAAGTCACTGCTTCACTCACCTCTCCCCTCTCCTTTCCCTCTCACCCTCCTCCCCTCTCTTCTCACCTTGTTTTTGTTAACCCTCCCCTGTCTGTTCAGGGTGCTTCAGGTTTAGACGGCAGGCCTGGACCACCGGTGAGTTCCATTTCTCCATTACCCTATGTTCCTCCTCCCCAGTATCGTGATTTGTCTCGTCTCTTCCACCAGAGTCTTGTTTACACCAGGAATAACCTTCTTTTCTCCAAAGCAGGCTTGGGAGGGGGTTAAGCTTAGACTGAGAAGTGATGTCACACGCTTGTCTTTTTTGATGCTACAAGTCTGGATCCTGGGATCACGGCCTACTTGTTCCACTTTATCTCAATAACAAGATGAATGAAACCTCTGCATGGGTTCCATGGTGCTCTGTTCTCCTGTCCTCTTTGTTGTGAGGCGTCTCCATCCTGTCATTCTCCATGGTAGCCTTGCTTGCTGTCTTTTCATGGCAGTAGCTCTTCAGTTTTGTCTCGGGCGTAATGGTGCCAGTCTGTTTTGCCCTGTGAGCAAAGAGCTTTGTGCGTTGTTTTCACAGACAGCGCTTAAGGCTACATTGCTGTGGGTTGCAGGTGTGCTTACAGGTATCTCTCCGTAGCCTGGTAAGCATCTCCCCACAAGGAGAAGTTGCATCTAAAAGACCTCCTGTAAGCCGGATTAGCCCTTCACCTCTCGGCAGGAGAATGCCACGCAACTTCAGCAGCTCCACATGTGCTTTCCTTAGTCCCAGATATCTGGGGGTGGTGGGACGTGTTCTGGATTAGTATATACACCTGAGAGGTAGTGACATCTAATAGTGGAGCAGGAAGATGCAGGATTCCCACCTCTTGTTGCTAACTCACTGAGAGATGTGAAGGAAATGAACTCCTTGTGCCTAAGCTTCTCAGTCTTTCAAATTCAGAACGAGACAAGTAATGCTAACCTGGTTCTGCAAACCATTCTGCTATGCTTGGGTAACAGCTGTTAAATAAGGGCCAAATCTTTTTAATACCTCTTGGGAAATCACGCATCGCCCATCTACTATCCATTTGGCTATTTAAAAAGAAAAAGTGATTTCTCCTCCTCAGCGTAACTGCAAATAATTCAGCTGCTCTAACTTCTGAACAGAACCTGAATGGCAGCTTATACATTCACCTGTTTTGGGAAACCATAGATTTAATTTTATAAATGTGCAGGTGAGATCTCAATGTATTTCATGGCATTAAATGATCTTAAATTGATGCATATGTGCAGGTAAAGGTAATTAAGATTTCCATGATGTGAACCCCTGTGCATGAATCTAAGGAGAGCCTGATTTTTCTCCCTTCCTTCACTGTGTTGAAGTTGTGTGCTGCATGAACTACTTCTCCACTTGGATTCTGCAGATCTTAACTTGTCTGAAAAGCTCTCCTGATCCACATGAGTCATCCTGCTCGCATCAGAGGGGTTACTTTAGTGACTAAAGATTGCAAGCTCATGTTAAAAAGTGCAAGACCCTTTTCCTTAAGGCTGTTAAAAGAAGACTTCCCTGTTCCGGAAGCTTCCTCCTTTGTTCTTCCTAGCAGGCAGGTCATGGGCCTCAAAAGTATCCCTTTATCGAGGCTCCAGGAAGGAATTGTAGCTCAATACCTAAATGGTTAGCAAAGTTCTTGCTGATCTAAAAGTATGTGACGCAGGCTTAGGAAGGTAAACGCCTATCTATACTATGTAGTTAAACAGGTGTACTGCACACTGCAAATTTGAGGGCTATACTCTATCTAGACTGCAGAATGGGGTTTGGGAGAGCTGTAAGAGACCTTCCAACAGGGAATACTCCACAAGTTCAAGGGGTCTATACAGAGTTGAAGGTGCCTGAACCTTTTTTTTAGCCAGAAGGACTCCTGCCTAATTGCTGTATTGCCCACATTAAAGATAAGCTTTGACTGGGTTAATTTCCCAAAGCCCAAGCAAGTCTCAGCAGCACTGGGAAGTAAGTTTGTTGTGCTAGTGGGAGATGGCCCCTGTGTCAAAGGGTTAGCAAAAAGGCAGGTTTTCCTGTTAGCATGACTGAGAGGCTGGGGGAGGGACATAAATAGCAAAAAGGGGAACAGAGGGACTGGGACCGAATGATACCCCTCTTAGTTTGCATCTGGGTATGTATGCATCTGCATTCATCTCTGCAGCATGGTGTCTTCCAGCTTGCATGACTGACTGGCTGCCTGCCACCAAGTAACCAAACTCTTTCATTTTGCTCAACTGACTCAGAGGGGGGTAAAATAAAATCAGGAAATAAAGAAAAAGAAAATTGCTTATCATATATCTACATGGCCTTTATTCTGCTACAGCTTTCAGCCTTGTCTGATATAAACTAGAGAGGAAAAAATTCCCTCCTGTGGAACTGGTAGAAATGCCTGCTGTAACAATTGTCAAGAGATAGCTTCAAAATTAAAAATAAGGCTCTGTAAAATGGTGCTGGTGTGATCTAACATAGCAGTTCCCACGTTCTTCCAATTGCCTATAACAACTATGTCAAATCCATCACCACCAACACTGAAAGCTGTAGTGCTGCTAGATGCCTTCCACCACCAGACAGTCCTTCCCAGCTGTGCTTTTTCCTAAAGGAGCAGCAGTGTCTTCTGGCTTTAATGAGGCTGAGAATAAAAATATCCTGATGTGTTTTTCTTCCTACAACTACAGGGTACTCCAGGACCAATTGGGGTTTCGGGACCAGCAGGACCAAAAGGAGAAAGGGTGAGTTTGCTTCAGAACTGACCAACGCTCTGTAACTTCCTTGAAGATACCACAGCTCCCTGCGATAGAGAAGCTCTAGGTTTTTCTAGAGCTGGAGCTGCTCTCTCCTTGTGCATATAAGACCCTCAGCTGGGCCTCTTTGCTTTTTGAGCATCTCATCCTTGGGGTTTTTTAGGTGCTTTGAAACGCGTCCTTTACTTTTCTGCCTGTTTCTACTGAATAGGAATGTAACAATTTCTACTTTTTTGTCTCCATTTCAGGGCAGTAAAGGAGATCCTGGAGTTGTAGGACCAATGGGGCCAGCAGGGCTTCCTGTAAGTATGGGAGTACTAGGGATTTGTTATCTACATCACCTGTTTCCTTGCTGTGGTTGATAGCTTAAGATGCTGCTGTAATACAGCATTTGCGACATGTTAAAGAACCAGACTCACAAGCTTATGTACGCTACGGGAGCAATAGAAAGACCTTAGTAGCTTCAGAGCAGTGATTCAGAATGAGGTAGATGAAGCTGAAGGGAAACTGTTAATTCACCTCAGTCCTCAAACTACCAAAAGAAGCTGTGTGGGACTCCCAGGATACATAACTTAGTCGAAAATGCTGCTTTTGAGCACATCTGCTCTGCCTACCTCCCCACAGCTTTGGGTGCCTGCCTTCCACCTGTCTGAGAAGGCCCCGTCTTGTCGTTGCAGCGACAAAAGCTCCCTTCAGTGAGGTTACTTCCACTATTTGGGATTACTTTTTGCAAAATGAGGCCAGTGTCGGAACTCTAGTTTTATGTAATCGTGGAGCTGCTGCGTCGTTTAAAACAAAAAAGGAAGTTTGCTGCTTTTTTCAGGGATTGCATTCTCTAAACTAGTTTGGTTTTTATCTGAAGGACCCTCATAGTAGTAGTATTGGTGTTACAACCTGAACGGTCTAATGGAGGAGAAAAGGAGGTTGTCTGCTGGAAAAGTTGGGATTTTTTTGTGGGTTTTTTTGTTGTGTGTTTTGGTTGCGTTGTGGGGGTTTTTTTAACCATAAAGCAATTGGTACAAATGGAAAAAAGCAAACTCCTGGGCACACATTCTTCTTTGTGAGTGGGAATACAATGGGGCCTACTTGTTTTAAAATATTTCTTTTTGTGCTGACATATTTCAGGGTTTACAAGGTCTACCTGGTGACAAAGGAATCCGGGTAAGTTACCAGGCACACTTCTTGTATTTAGTTACTAATGTTTTCACACAGTGATAGACCGGTTAACTCCTGAGCAACCTCAAGTAGCTAGCATGTAGTTCTGTCTGCTAGACCTTCGTGTAAGTACCTTTACAAATTTGTCTTTTAGAAGGTGATACCTGTAGCTTGTATAACCACCTGAGATATTGTGGTACATCTATCTGAAAGCTATAGGAGGGATTTTCTAATGTGTTCATTGTTGTCATAGCTCTGTTCCTCACTGAAGCATGGAACTTCATGTGTAGTAGAGTTAGGCCAACATGGCATGCTTTAGGAAACCCTGCTGATCTATTTATTGATGTCTGTAGGGATTCTCATGAGAATTAACTGAGGTGGAGCCAGCAAATCTTACTACATTACTTTTAAATTCCCCCTAAAGTATGAAAAAGAAAGTTGCCCTCTAGCAAATGATCCTCCAGAGAATTTGGAAGGTGGAAATTTGGAAAAAATACATTAAATTCACCTACCTTAAAGAATCAGACGTGAAGTCTCCTCAGGCATTGTCCTGAATGGATGCAATGATGAAGAGTTGGGTCAAAACCAATACTGGGAATGGGTGCTTTTCGGTCATACAACCTGTGTTATAGAAAGATAAACTTTACTCAAAAGTGCATGTTGAGAAACTCCTTGCTTTTTCATTAGGTCTTCTACAACATAAGGAATTTCTTGCCTGTTAAGGCTCTGAATCTGTTTGATAAAAACAGTTGAGAGCTATAGTTGAATATAATTTATGTTTAGAAATATAAATGGCTTCTGCATTAGAATCTTTGCAAGATTACAACTGTGTAAATATGTCAAGCAGTTCAATACAGTACACATGTGTATGTCTCTATGCATGTGCTCACACATACGCATACCCTTTCCCTTCATTAGACTCTGGTATCACCTATGTTTATCTGAAAATGTAGTTTTATAGTGCATGTGCCTGTGCAGTGATTTCATTACATGAATTTGCTTTTGATTCCTAGTGAGTGTTCACTGTCCTTTATCTGCAATGTATTTCTGACCTTATTCTGCACAGAATGGGCAGTTTCGGAAAGCAGTAGCCAATTGGCATCTTAAACTTGGGGAGAAAGGTCCAAGTTTCATGGGAGCTCCAAAGTTCTCCCCTTTTTTAATCATTGCATTTATGGCTTTGCTTTTTAACTTCCTCTTCACTAAGATGTGTTTTGTTTTGTTTGTGTGGCTTCTAAACAAAAAACTTTAACAGAATTCCTGGACTTTTTCAGTTGGTTTTTAAACTGGATATTTTATGGAAAAAAAAAAAAAAAAAGAAGAATCTTTATTAGCTGTAGATAGGATTTCTCCAAGCTCTCGCTTAAGAGCAAATGAAAACTGGGAGAAACTGCACCTACTTGTAGAGGATGAGTTGGAAAGCAGGAGTGGGAAGGTTTGCTGGCCCCTTAAAGCATGCATACACTTTGCCTCACTGCAACCAATATTTTGGAACGAAAAAGTGTGAGAAACTTGAGACTGTAAGTGGGCAAGTGCAATGTCTTTGCAGGAGGGATCCTCGAAAATACCACTTTTCCCCCCGAATCTTTGTACAGGGCCTTCCCCTCACTCCTGCCCCTCTTCAAAAATTGTGAACAGGTCATTACTACTTTTGGGAGTGAAAACAGCACACTTTTGGTGAGGCCCCTTTTATGCAGCTGTTTTGCCTCCATCCCTTTGAAGTCATTACAGACATCTGACAAGTACTGTTGAGCACAGCGCCGGTTCCCCAGGGTCTGCTTTGGAGCCCAGTATCCCCAGCTGAAGGGCTAGGTCTACCCTGGAGTGGGGCGGACAGCTTCTGCATCAGAACCTCCTCGGAAGTGCGGGACAATCTGTCCCAACTGCTGGCAAAACTATGGCAACAGTTCAGCCAGGAGGCTTCAAAATTAACAAGAAGAAAGCTGTGAAGTGAAAAAGAGAAGGCAATGCTCCACTTCTGACCAGTTCCACAGCGAACTGGGATATCACACCCACCTCTTTGGAAGTGGGAGGTGTGTTCGTATGAAATGCCTCTCTTTCTTTTAGACAGCAGCAGTATGCATAGCCCTTTAATATGAATATTTTCAGTGTTCAGCACATTAAAAAGAAGATCTGCTTTGTTCAGCTCCCAAATAGTTTGCCAAAATCCTGTTACATTAGGCAGAGCAGTGCTTTTTAAACCCCAGAAACACTCCTGCTGCCCTGTATTTGGTGTGGGAGTACAGCATAGGACTGGGGACCTGCAGAGACAGTATCGTGGCACTAGGTAGCCATGGGAACAGATGACCTTTCAAGTAACCCAGCTGAAAAAGTGTAAACCCTGAACTTGTGCTACCAAGCTGGTATCTTCACTGTTATTTTAATGCCTGTGGTTTTTTTCTTGTGTGTATGTGCGTCTTCCTCGCTCCTACAGGTGCACCTTTGTCCCCTTTATCCCTTCCTCCTCTTCCGCCTTTCTTCCTGGTTCCTTCCTCCTTCCTCCAGAGCAACCCATGCCGCATTTTCCTGGATTATCCTCTCTGTTCCAGTCCTTGGTTCTGGGTGACTTCTCCTTGCTTCTCCTCTCCCATCCATTTCTTTTGCCAGCTTTGGGTTTAACACTTTTTATTTTTTAAAAGAAGAAACAGCAACCCATGCTGTCTGATTCTATCCCTTAATTCCTTTAACCCTCCCCACAAGGACCCTAAATTCAGTTCCCTGTGCAGCGGCCCCTCTCCCTGTTTTATGCTCAGCAGCTTTGAGAATTTCCTCTGTTATACAGAAAGATTTGGTATAGCTATAACTGTATAGATATAATGATACCCCATGCTATACCTTGCCTTGGCTGACCTACTATGGGTGGGATGTATCCTGCCTTGGTGAGGAGGGGCGTCTGGGCATTCCCTCAGCCCATTTTGGGCCTGGCTTTCATTGACCTAATGCGGCCCCTCCAACAAGAGAGCAAGCCTCCTCTTTGGTTCTGATTTTTTTTAATTTGTTTTCCTCCTGCCCTGGCTCTGGTGTAACTCAACCTGGAGAAACCTGCGGAGAAACTGTAATGTCAAAGCATTGTAAGAATCCCACCTTCCTGGGGTATGTCTGTGCTGCCAAATGTGCCTGTCCCTGCGGCCGTGCTGCTTAGGAGTAGTCCCTCGTCTAACAGGGTTTTCTGGGGGAGCACTACTCGGAGCATCCCAAAGGACAACCAGGCTGTGCAGACTGTCAGGGCTGAGTGCTTCCCTCATTCTCTGGCTCTCTTCTATTTAGCAATGTTGACGCACTCCAGCGCACAAACCACTGCACACTCATTCAAGTCAAACCTTTGCTGCTCTGGGATATGGAAGTAATTTTACACCTTAAAAAAAAACCCAAACAAATCCCCACAAAACCCCCATTTTTAAAGCTAGCAACCCCTGGTGTCAAACAATGTTCATTAAACGGTTTAAGGGAAAGCTTCTAAAAACACTCCCACGAGTGAGAATCTCTTTAAGAATGAGAATTCAGAGGGGTAAGAAAAGTACAATCAATGCAGGGCCTCTGTGCCAGCAGTGCCTGCCTACCACAGCAGGACAGCTGGCCTGGGGTCTGCCGCAGGTCTTGTTGTCTGAGGCACGAGGCTTCTAGGTGTTCTACCCCAGAGCTCCTGTGGCAAAGGATGGACCCTCCCAGCCAGCTAGGGATGGAGATGAGGTGGGATGCTGCTGGCCAGAGGTGTGTTTTCCCATCCTGTGTGCCTAGGGTCAGTCAGTTCCCAGACAGTGCCTCTCTCTGAATGTATGCTGTACTAAATGTATAGGAAGCCCAGAGAAGTAGTCTCCTAATGATGGTGCTGATGGAGGAGGAATAGTGCTCCGCTGGCTGGCTACAGGCCTGTCCATAAAGTTCAGAGGCGCTGATAATCCCCCTGATGCAGAGCCCGTACAGTCTGTCAGTGGGGGATTTCAGCAATGGCCAATGTGTTTCTGCAGCTAAGTCATGGTTAGTAGCTCCGTATGTTGTTTTTCACTTAACATCTCAAAGGGAGATTTCTCTTCTTTTAAAATGTTTCCTAAATGTTTATCTTTTTTTTTAAACTATCGCTGACATTTGTTTGAAATGGATGATCCTAAAGCTTTTGTGTATTCTTTTTTTCTTGGACTGAACCATTATTTACAGGGGGAGAGGGGCAAGAAAGGCTCTAGAGGGTCTAAAGGGGATAAGGGAGACCAAGGAGCGCCTGGATTAGATGCACCCTGTCCGTTGGTATGTTCTGTTTCATCAAATGTACTGTTTTAAGATTTGTTGATGGCGAAGAAAGAAGGAAATCATAACATAAATAATGGTCTTGCAAAAGCACAACACTCGGATAAGGCCCAGCCTGGTTCCCACTGCAGTCTATGGCAAAGCTGCTTCCTGCAGTGGGGAACCACTGATCCTTTGAGCAATCAGGCTGTTGAGTGACCATGGTTATTATATTCCTTCCTCTTCCGGAGGTTTGGGTACATGGGGGTGTCCCGTGTGCTGGGAGCACAGGGCTTTCTCCTTTGTGGATAGAGCCCTGTGTCTCTCTTGCTGCTAGTTACGGCTCTTTTCTGGAAATGTTTAATGTCATTGTGTCTACGTAACAGCCAAACCTGAACACTGTTTTTCTTGCCTTGGAATAACGGCCAGCTGATGTGATCGCCTGAGAGCGACACAGGGCACTCAAGCTGCGTTACCCAGAGGGAAAACAAATCTCAGTTATTTTAAATGGGATATGTTTCTGTCAAAATATAGTGTCTATAAATCTAGACAAATGAATAAATACAGCAATATGTATACGTTTTCATCTAAACTCATACGCTGCAGCAAACGCTGCCAAAAATCTGTAGTAGTGCCATAAATCCCAGGAGTACTTGTGGATCATGCATCTAGAAATCCAGCTGCTGGGTTTTCTAGTGAGGATAGGAAGAATGGATGATTTCAGAACGCAGGAAACGCCATTCCCATCCTTTCAGATTTAACTCGGAGAAGTATCTCCTGACTCGTAGATTGCGGGAAAAAAGAAAGGAAACTGCGACTACCGATTACGCAGACAAAACTAAAACTGAAGACACGGGACGTTCTGGGTACGCAGCAGAGTGCCCTGCGACAGTCCCAGTGGGGGACTTGGCCTCTCCTCCCATGACTTGGAGGTGACTGGCATTAACTGAAATAACGATAGTGGTTGATTTCATAAACAGGGTCTCCGAGGTTTTAAAGGCGAGAAGGGTGAGCCGGGGTTACCTGGGCTGGACGGCCTGGATGCCCCATGCCCATTGGTATGGCGTACCTTCCCTTTCCTGCATGCTCGTTTGCTTTTTGTATCTCGGTTGCTACTTTCTGCTACCTTCGAAGAGCTGCATGCCCTAGAAACAGCTGGCAATTCCTTCCTCGCCTGTCTCCACCCTACCTTTCTCACGCTGCTGTTGTCAGAAACAAGCCTTTCCCTTCATGCTATGGTTCACAGCTGCTGTCAGCATTGCTTTGTGGCATAAGGAAAAATGTAGTGGGAATGCAAATTTATTTACAACTGTTTCAATTCTTCCTTTGCCTTAGCTTTGAGAACTCTCATTAGACTATAATGTATGAAGACCTGCCTCTTCCCTGGCTTGGCTTTCTAGCAAGGAGCTGCAATGCTTTATGTACTTCACTAACTCTATTTTTAAGTGCTTGTGTGTGTCTAGCGCAGTCTGACACCGCTTGGTATTACCTCAGTCACCCTATACATTAAGATGACTAAAAAAATAGCTATCTTGTTAGCAAGCCCATGTGAAACACACTAACTGGAAACCTACCTCCCTCGATTCCTGCTAGATAATTCCTATTTGTGACTCTCCCCAGAAGTCAAAGTGGTACCCATAGCATCCAAGAAACTTGAATTTGGAATTGCCTGTTTCCTGATATCCATCTTATTCAAGTATTAAAAGATTATTATTGTAGTAGTGCCTCATCTAACCCAACTGTTGTAGGACAAAGGTATTCAGGGACACTTAATCTCAACTGATTTCTAAGTATCCCATTAAACATCGCCAGTCTATTAATTTACTCTGAGATTTACTGGAGATGCAGCATTCAGGTGAGGTTTTTGTTCCCTACAGCAGTCTCGACAACTCCGTAATACATTGAAACTTGTACTCTCCTGCCCTTCCAGCCCCTGTTTGGCATGACTAGGTTTGCTTGAGGACAGGCATTCCAAGCTCCATGCTCACTTAAAGATGTTTGACTCCATTTACAAGGGATGGGATATTGGTTAGTTCAACTAGCTGGAAAAATGTGTCCCAAAGCAAGGAAGCCCCATTGGAAGGTTTTCTTAGTTTTCCTGAGGAAATTAGCCCTGAAACTGCCATTAAAAGCCTTCGTTATTTGACATTTGTGAAGAGACAACACTGTCTTCCTTCCAGCATTCCCTCCTTTGTGCGCTGACGTCTCTTTGGGGCAGTGACAGTGTCGGTGTTCACTTGCAAAGTCTCAGTTGCTGCTCTGTAAATTCTGGCTAATAGAAAGAAACTCTTCTGCCAGTCCCACAGGTGACATCGCACCTGCCCAGAACAGTCCACAAAGGAGAAAAAACACTGAGCCATGTATTTTGCCTCCCACTGATAACAGTCAGGTTTCTATGGAATAAATTTTGGCTGAATGAGGCACCTAATTTCCCAGGCAGAAGGATTTTGCCAGTGCCCTGGCAGACCTTCTTTTTTGGCTCTGCTCTCAGTCAGGATTCATCCTGCATGGCCATGTTAGAAGGTACACTTCTTTTCATACCTATTTTTGTGAAGGGAAACTTGCCAGAAAATCTAGTGAAATACGGATGCGTTATTTTTTCATATATATAGTGTTCTGGCATGCAAGCTAGCTTGGGAACGTGAATAAGCATGTTTTTTGATCCAACTAGGTTAAAAGCTTAGCATCCAGCTGACACATCCATGTGTGTAACCTATGGAGGCCATGAACTAATGCTTTACACATCTGAGCTATGTGGAAGGAGATACTTGGTACTAATAAGCATGTTGCATTTTCCGTTCTCAGCAAATTCGCCTGCAACAAACACTTCCTCGTGACCCTGGTCTTCCTTTGATCCCTCAGCTGTAACTCCCTGGCCTCCCATTCCTTCATACACCTAACTTCCCATCTCCTCCCGCACTGCACTACACCAGTCATTCCTACCACCACCAATGTACCAATGGGAACGCCACAATTTACCCAGTGATTAACCTGTAACTCAGTATTTCCACATAGTGGGTGGGGGATTATCACAAGGAGACCACAGTCTAAAAAATGCATTTGAAAAGCAATATGGTTGTAGTATTGTGGCAACGTTCACTTCATCAGTCCCTTGAAAGTGCATCTCCTTTAAATAGTTTATTTCTCAATATGCTACTGTGCATTGGCTTTTCTGTTTGTTTCTTTTTTCCTTCTCAAATGGGATGATATGCACTGCAGATTTCTCACACAGTATGATGAAGTGAGAACCGAGTCATTTGAATGAAGACACGTGCCTGCACCATGCGTTGTACAGTTTCACTCCCTTGAGTCTTCCTGGGGAATAGCAATAGCCCACGAGCCTGATATGCACACACAGCAGCAGTATTTGACTTCGCATGTCAGAGGTGTAGCTCCTTATATCTGACTTTATCTCCTGCTCAAGAGCACCTTATCATTGACATAATTACCTGTTTTCTCATATCAAGTAGGGCTGCACTGAGATGAAATTAATAGCTGTAATTCACAAAAGCATTTCCTAACCATATAGTCTCAGCCTTTTAGTAGCACAGCCCTTAAAGTATCCAACCTTCTTCACCATTAAAAATAATTTTAAAAAAACCCCAAAACAATCACATGCCCACCTTGGGATGTGTAGCCCAAGCCTTCGCGGTTGCAGAAGTACCAGGGGATTTTTGCAGAAATCTCTCTGACTTTATTGAGGCAAAAGCCTCCCCTCGGGGAGTCAGCTGAGACATCCTCAAGCAGCACAGGGTCTGCCCAGCTTCTTGCCTTCCTAATTTCCCCAGAGAGGATTTTCCGAGAGGCAAGAAGGGACAGATGGACCATCTCCCACATGATAAAGCAAACCCTTTAACAAACATGGTACAAAGGAAATGGAGGTCTTTTCAAGACCCTCCTCAGGACTCAGGGTTAATGCTGCCTCTGGCGTTTGCTTATAACCTCAGCGTTACAAGTCCGGCCCGAGGACATAGACCAGCCGTCTCGTGCTTTCCACAGCCAACTCCCTACTATACTTTTCTGGCTGAACGGGACCTCCTGTATTCCCTTCCTTCAGGAAAGCCTGGCTAAACACCTTCCTCAGTGAGGAATGAGGACAAGCCTAGGGATCTCCTGTACATAAGTTCCTTGTGTAGCTGCAGGCAAGCCTCCCTTCAGTCCCAGCCCTTGCTTCAAGCTACACTGGTTATGTCAGTCAGAAGTCTGGGTCACTCCAAAGGGGTGAGGAATATCTTTCAGACTATTCCTCCAGCACTGGTTCAGACTGTTTGTTGCAGTAATAGTTACTGTAATAGTTAACCCACTCCTGTCCTCATCTCTGCGCTATTTTCTGTGTTCTAAACTGCTATTTCATCCGTCTTTTTTTGCAGGGGGAAGATGGCCTTCCCGTTCAAGGTTGCTGGAATAAGGTAAAATACTCCTGGCAATGTTGTGGCTCTACTGAGCTGGCAGTGCTGAAAATTTTCTATGAGTCCGGCTAAAAGCAAAAGAGGTGTGGAGGCATGCATGGGATTTCCAGGACCATACCCCTGAAAAGCAGCAAGCAAAACTCTTCCTTGTTTGCATATTGCAGTTTAGCTTTATAGGCTAAAAGGGAGAGAATTGTATTTGTGGCCTGTGAGCTGCCTGGCCTTGTAGCCAGTACCTTAATACTTGCACAGAAATTAGATTTCCACCTGGTCAACTCTGTTACCAGAGGCTGGGCGCTGGCACACCTCAGGTAACCCGGGTGCCAGGGAGGCTGGTGGGCGCAGGGCAGAGCAAACGTGCTGCGGCTCCGTGCCCCTGCGCGCTCCCCGCAGTGCTCCTGCTGGGGGGCAGCCTGGCACCGGGGCTGCAGCGTGGGGCTTGGGGCAGGTCTGGCTCCAATGGGCTTGGCAGCTCGATTCTGGGCCAGCGCTGAAAGGGGAAAGGGGGTGTACGTACCTCTTCCCTCCGCTCCCCTTTTGCTTCTGATGGTTCAGCTGCCTCAGAAGTCCTCTTCTGAGGTTCCCATAGACCCCTCTGCCACTCTTCAGGGTCTAGCCCACTTTCTGTGCCTGCTGTGTGCGTTAATGCCACGCACTCAAACCACAGTGGCAGGAAGAAAGTGGAGGCAGAGAGTTGTCCCGGATTGAACCTCCCACGCTCACTGCCCAGGGTCGTGAAAAGGATCTCTGCTGAGATCCAGCACTGCTTCCTTTCCTCCTGGAGAAGCCGGAGCCAGCTTCCCCAATGCTGTCCCACTGTCCTTCCACCCCATGAAGGGGGCCTTCCCCCTGCTGAGTTGTCACTAACAACTGCTAGTGAATTGTCACTAACACCTGTTTGTTTTCTTTTGCAGTGATGATTCTAACCCTGGACTGGCCTGTGTGTGTTACTGTACATAGAATATTTATTTTTATACAGTGTTCTTCTCTGAAATGCCAAAAGCTATGCATTTTTACAAATTATCAAAAAGCTGCATATTTTTTGTACAGAAAATACTACATCTCCCTTCTTCCTTGTTTGTCAGTTCTCTGTATAATTCTATGTCTGCATTATGCTTGTTTTGTCATGGAGTACGGCTGTAATATTTACATGATATTTGTGCACACATGATGAATATAGGAACTTAATAAATTATTGCATTAAAAGTGCCCAAAGGAACTGCCCTGTGTAGATTTAAAGGTCGTTTTCATTTTTCAAGCTGGAATCATTCAACACTATTTCAAAATACTATGTATTTTTTATTAAAGTGAAACATTAAATTAAGGTGTTGCTGGAAGAACTCAAAGTAGCCACTGTACAGTGGGAACTTAGAGATTCCATGATTACGAATTATCAAACAAGATCTGTTTCATGCTCAGATTCAGCCAGCCAAATGCAGCCCCCCGCCAGCTCCTCTAGAGGCTGCTCCTTGGCCGTACAAGGAAGGGTAACGCCTTCCCCAAGAGCTGTGGGGTTAGCATCTACAAAGAGAACCTCTCAGTCTCTTAGGCTAAAAGACAGCACCTCCTGTGAGCTGGGAAAACAAAATAAAGAAAAATAAAAATAAATAAAAATAAAATAGAGCACCTTCATAAGCTGGAATAACCCTCACAATGACAAGCCCTGGCCGGCAAGAAATTCTAACATCTTTCTAAATTGTAGACCAGCAAGTAGCTTAATTAAAACCTCATTTTAAAATTAAGCACATGACAGAATAACTCGATGATACCCTAATGAATGTTTATTAGACAAATCAATCCACATAGCTTTTTAAAATGTTAACCAAAGGTTGCATGCAAATTTGCAATGTGTGTCGTTATAATTTGCATATGTACATCTTAATTATCCTTCTTGACCTACCTTTGTTAATGTCTCAAGTCTAAGCTACCCATCAAGAAAAATTATGCTATCAGACTAAAGTGAACATTACAATACACTTTTCCTAGAAAATAAGCAAAGGAGCGGAAACCTAAATTTCTTCCCTAAAGCACGTCCACTTCCCTTGGCCCTTCATGTAAGGGGGAAAGACAGTCTGCAACCCAAAAGTTTCAGGGGGATAGAGAGAAGCTATCAGTACTTAAAGATCCCAACAGAGAAACACCAGTGGTAGTGCACCAGTTGGACTGATCCACTGAAGTCCTGCTCTTTGCGTAATGCTGCCACCTCAGAAGGAATTCAGCTCCCTCTCCCACAGCGTTGCTGCATAGATTTACCACCAGTTCCTGCTGTACATACGGATCACGGGCTGCCTTCACAACAGCTTCTCAGGGCTACAGCTGGCCCAGCTCAAGTGGTCACCACTGCCACCTATGCTCAGCTATTCAACCCCTATACTCAACTAGTCATCTGTTTACAAACTGCTAATTAGTTCTTTTTTCCAACTGATTCCATACAACCTTTTCGCACCATCAGAGTAAAATGACAGAATAAGAGATGTGCGTCTCATGGACGCGGAGCAGAAAGCCCGCCAGGGGCTGCCCAAGGAGCCGAGCCCAGCCCCTGGCTATTGCAATCCATTTGTCACCTCACCCTTTCAGAAATCTGTTGAACTTCACCTAAAAAGCAGTGAGGTTTCTACCACCCTGTGTCCCTTGCCTTCCTGTCCCACAGGCTGTTCCCAACTCAGTTAGGAAACTCCTTGAAACTTTCAACCTAAACTAACTCATGATATTTACAACCATTTTCTTCTCATGCCAACATTGTCCTTTGGATGAAACTTTTCCATGCATCACGTGTTCATGAGATGCTTGGGGTACTGGGCCTGAAATGGCACAGAAAGAAAATGAACTGCAGCACAGCGAGGGCTTCTTGTTTGTTTTGTCAGCAATATAACTCATGAACATAAGACCCAACTCCCTGTTACAAGGCTTTGCAGCTGTGAAGCCTAGCTCATTGGAACAGGACTTATTTAAATGAATGCCACACAACTCTGGTGATTTAATTGCACACCTGTTAAACACAAACCAGTTACTAAAGTCCCAGCCAGGCATACTGATGGTGCCTTGGTGTTGGGAGGTTATAGTAGTGGCAGCAGTGAATTCCTACTCTGGTCTTGTAGCACTCAGCCCACAAGGTAGGTAGTTTGAATGCTTCAGCCCCTTCTAAAAGTGCTGGCTCTGTTTAATCCTCAAAAACTTACAGTTCCCCAGAAGAAGCTGCCAATGCGTCCCGTTCCCTTTGGTGTCTGTGGTGTGTTTTTGTTTTGTAAGTGTTACTTGTGATTGCACTGCATGGGATTGTCTTTGTCTTCTCTAAAAGCAAGCAAAGTGTACATCTGTTATGTTGTCTTGACACAGCTACTGAAAGGTAAAGGAGTCTTGAGATGATACTGTATCTGTTTTATTTCTTGGGATGTTTTTTGACTGATGTATTTGTGAGAGAGAAAGCCCTTGCCTGAGGCACAGGGGACCTTGAAATGCAACTGCCACAACTCCCGAAAGTACCTGACTTGTGTCAGCAAAGAGGCAGGGGAGGAGGGAAAGTCTGAGCAAAAGAGGTTTGATTTTTATTTCTATCTCTGCCCCAGCATAATTCTTCTGCTATCAGTAGAGATGCTCCTGACTTACAACAGTGCAAAACCATAAGAGGCTTTGGTGCCGCAACTTCTGTAAGACTCAGCTAACTTTCCGTCAGCAAAACACAGACACACACACACAGGGTCAACACATGACTTACTACCTTTTTATTCTTCGTTATTGGATCATTCTGTTCACACCATTGGCTTCAATTAGCTGCTGGACTCTAAAGGTGCTTATTGTAGACAGAGTTTATGACCTTCAGAGACTTGCTTAATGATTCCTTTTGAGTTCCTTTAAGATGCTGAATTTAATTCAGCATAAAGCATTTTAAAACCTTTTTGAGACTGCCATTTTGGAGGAGAGTCTACTGACCTGAAAATTTGTTTAATTTCTACTTTCATTTGCAAACCAGCAGCTCCTTTTGCACCTTGGCAAAAAAGATTGCTAGACTTCAGCTGTGCAGAAAACTCAGCTCAGAGCTAATTCTCTAGCAATGAAGTAGCTAGTTCCCCCAGGGTTTCTCCAGGAAGCAGGCACCTAAGTCAGAGTGGCACACCTAAGCGCTGCTGTGAGCTCAACCTGTGACACTAAGCGCTGACAGGCGGCTGCCTAGTGTGCGTGGGTGTTTTTGGCAATCTCACAGTCCCTCTCTGAAAGTTTCGCCTCTGGGCATTGAGTCACAAATGTCTCGTGCAGCTGACTACCAAAAAAACAGCTCAAAAAAAAAAAAATCTCATCAGCCACTGGGGATGAACCAGAGGCTGCAGATCAGTGTAACTCCTCTGATTTGCTGCTCTTCCCAAACATAAGCGCCTTGCATTTCATGAAAAACCCAAATGGTAGGAGCTGGGTTTGCACCACCCTGAATCTGACAGTTTAGTTTCAGGCTCCGTCCCTCCGAAAACCTGTAGCTGGGTTGCTGTTGATGACTGTTCCTTCTGCTGGGCTCTTTTCATGTGAAACTGTTTGTCTGCCACTTCAAGGGTCAAACTCCTTGGCTGATAGCCAAAAAGTGAGACAAGCCTGAAGGCGGAGAAGCTTGGGAAATGACGGTAGAATGAAAGGAGAAGGACCTTCCTTGAAGATTTGCTGGAGATGTTTTGCAGGTTCCTTCCCTGCAGCTTGGGAAGAGTTCTTCAACTGCACACCAGGAATCTGTGCCCAGATGCTGCCCGCTGGGGCTGCGGGAGCTTGGCGTGCCAATGCTTTCTGCTTTGCTTTCTGTCTTCTCCCAGAGGCCAGTGGCAGGGTTTGAAAATGACACCATTTATATTCTTTTCCTTTGGTCATTTTCACTTCACTCTATTTTGTGGTCAGGCCCTTCAGGATGAAGAATTAGGCTCACTTTCCAGCAGCTGCTGTATAAATGAGTGCAAGACATAGACAATATTTCTGTGGGGGGATCCTTTGATCCAAGAAAGAAATACTTCTTGAACAACTGTCCTTCAAAAAAATCAATCAAACCCCACACGTTCACTTCAGAGTGCTGCTCAGAAAGGACATGATAAAACTTTTTGCTACCGTTTCTGGTTACCAGATGATAAGCTTCCACCTATATCGTTGATGATTCCATCTTTAACCTTTTCATCACAAACTTTCTTTTCCTGTTAAATGATAAAGAAATGGCTTTTTTGTTGTTGTTGTTCAAAAGGGAAAACCATACTGGATTTTGAAGGGATGAAGTTATCTTGTCAAAGAAGAAAAATGTGGAGTGTGGAAAAAAAACCAACCTGGTTTCACTGAATAATTCCTTTGCTTCCTGTACTTCTGCTTTGGTCTCCACCATGCACGCTGGATGTATTTTGTCTGGAGCCCTGCAGAAATACTATTCTGCTGGCCTCTTAAGGCCCTTTTGCAGGTACCTCTCAACAGATGTACTTCCAGATGGAAAATAAGGATCACGGGGGTTAAATTCCACTATTACATGTTTTAGTACATTCACTGTAGGGAAATAAAGATTTCGCAAAGGGCTGAGGGCTGCAGAGGACATTTCCCAGCTGCCCGAGGGGCAGAATATACAACTCTGGACACTTTGTACCAACTGCCATGCAAATCTGGCATCCCTTACTCAGCTCCCATTGCTGAAGGTTAAATTCTGTTCAGATGTATGCTATAGTGTCTTCCCACCACAGCTCTTGCAATTTATTAAAAAAACTAAAATTAATTATTAAGTTCGTATATTACGAACATGACTCATAACATTTCCAGTTCGCTGAATGCATTGGGAATCTCATTTGCCCAAGCACTAAAACACTTATTTAACTTTGAGCCTGTGATTCCTGTTGGCCTAAATGATGCTATTTGCATATTTAAGTACTCTGGGGAATCAGGGCCATTATTATTAGAGTTAATGAATGATATTATCTAAATCATTAGGCAGGGCTAAATGATAAGCAATTCACACTACAGTGCAGAAAGAAAGTGCTGATTTCAAGTTCAAAGTGATGTCTTTTAAATCAGAGCAAGTCCCACGAAGGCAATAACCTTCATTCAAACACCGTTTGCCAACTCAGCTGGAATAATCCTGACCTTCTGACCAGGACACCTGTACCCAGCACCCATCTCCTCTCACCACCGCGGGGAAAGTCTACTGTTAAAATAATTCCAGGATTACAAAGAGCAGGGGAAAAAAATTCTACTTTCGGTTTCGCCTGAAGAATTGCAGTTTTTTCTTAAGAATTCTAACAGATGTATTCAGTAAATAGAATAACAGGGGAAGAAATTCTTTCAGTTATGAACCAGGCTGATGAAAGGGTTAAATTATTTTATTTGTATTTTTTAGTTTTTTTTGGGGGGGGGGGAGGAGGGAGAACCTGACCAGAACTGCAGGCGGTAGGTGTGCTTTTTTTCTTCTCTTTAAATGAAAACTATTATATATATAGTTTGATAATGTTACTTTTACTTTTGTTTTTATTAATGGTTTTCAGGGGTGATTTGTTCGCTCTTTTCTGTTTTCTTGTGTTTTCTTTTAGGTATATTTTTAATGGGCTTTTGGAATAAGTTTGTAAAAGTTCCTCACCCAAGATGTCCTAAGGACATTCCTATTGTGGATTTTTTTCTCCCTAAGTTCAGTAGTAAAATGGTGCTTTCCGTAGGCAGACCATTTTTTAGTGGGGATAAACATATCCACACAGGCCACGCCTCGGGACCAGGTACCAGTGACCCCTCCCAGACAAAACGGTCCTCCAAAACTCTTCCTTTTACATTTACAAAATTCATAAAGGGCTATGCTAGGGACCAGTTGGTTGAAAATGGTCTCTTCTGATCTTAGGTGGTCTGTTGTAAAGCAATTAGTCAGGCAAGAGTCGCTGTCCCCTCTTCAGCGGCATTCTACAGCCTGAAATCTTGGGCTTAGCTAGAGAGGTCTGAAATAGCAATTAAAATAAACACGTTTTCTTGAAAATGGCAAGCTGTTGGTAGTTACCTACTAAAGTATTGTTGTCTCTTGCTATTGTTTTCCCTCTGAATCTGGCAATGCACTCAGTTCAACCTTATCTTTAGGCTTTGCTTCATGCTGAGCCTACATGCAAATGCTTTGCTGGATGAGGGTCTCCCTTTCTTTTACACTTTTTTGTTTCCTTTCCCCCACCTTGCCCTGTTTTTGTTCCTGTTGCATCCAGATGTCTTTGTCCCAGACAAAATGGCTACTTTCTTCATTTTCAGAAAATCTCTGTTGGTCACCTTTTGATCATTTTTCCATTCACTTTTATTATCTATCCTACCTGCTATACTTCCTCCCTTCTCGTACCCCTTCATTTTCAAATGTTTTGACACGATGAAAACGTCATGGCAAAACATGAATTAATATTGTAGGTGTTTGTTGATAGTTTTGGAGTCGATGGTAAAGCTTCTACTGTTTAAAATGCTAGGCAACAAGACCAGTTTAGCTTTGTAGCTTTCTTATGATTGTTTGCTTGTTGAAGTTAAATAAAATTGTTCTTTTTTAGAAAGACTCAGAATTAGTCAGAATACTGCATAATTTTGTTAAAGGAAAACTTGCTAAACTTTTTTTTTTTTCCCTGCATAACGTGATTTTGTTGAACTGCCGTCACATACAGGGTTTAGTAGGTTAGGCATATTTAGGTAGGTGTGAGAGGACTGGCTGTGAAACTTG
Organism: Phaethon lepturus; assembly: GCF_000687285.1. Taxonomy (NCBI): domain Eukaryota; kingdom Metazoa; phylum Chordata; class Aves; order Phaethontiformes; family Phaethontidae; genus Phaethon; species Phaethon lepturus. Next base: position 9,836 of record NW_010548003.1, on the reverse strand, counting down.
TGGAGCGGAACTTGTATTCTTGCTTTCCATGGCAGGCTGTCTGTCAGCCCATTGTCTCTGGCAGGAGTTTGCTGGGAGTGTGAAATTCCATTTTGTGATAATTCCATTGTTTTCTCACAGTAATGTCTTGAAACATTGCTTCAGTAAATCTTCCCTTTTACTCTCCTGCAAAGATTTGCTTTTACTCTGATGTTGCACACCACCAGCAGCGCCGCAAACCAAGCAGTTTCGCCCTTTTGGGGAGGCTTCCAGAGGAAGCATGCTATCTTGGAGGTGCAGGTGGCCCGACGGTCTGTGGCCGCACCAAAGGCAGAGGCACCCAAGCGAGCGTGACGGAGGGAGGTGGAGGAGAAGCAGCGAACAAGGCACGGCAGCAGAGGCCTCCAGCGGCCTCATGTAGGCTGCTGCCCAGCTGCAGCACGCACTTAGCCTCAGTCATTCTCTCCACTTCTCTAACCAAATGGGATTGCTCTATTATTCTTTCTTCTCCCTCGCCATTTTAAAGATAGGGGAAACTGGGGCAGAGCACTGTCGTCGTCATGTCATGTGTGTCCTGTGTTCCCCCCCCCCGCCCAGTAAAAGGAGGACTGAGAGCATCCCTTTGATGCAGGGTGGAATGGCCTGATTCCAGAACATTCTCATAGCTTTTAACGATTCAAAATTGACTCCAGATGTTGAACAGCAGAGGAATGGGAGGGGAGTTTCTGATTTATGGGGAAAGCTTGCGGATGCCATGGGCTCTTCAGCAGTACAACTTGCAGCGCCTGAGTTACAGGCCCTATCTACGTTACCAAACGGAGCAGTATGAGAGGAGCAGGGCTGAAGAACAAAACAGGTCCTGATGAGAAACCATCTTGTTTCAGGAGGTTTAATTTTTGACTGCTCTAGCCTGGCCTGGTGCACTAGCCGCCATTAGTGGTTCGGACACGAGGCATGCTGCTGGAGCTCACCTTCTGGTTCAGTTTCATCTATTGGGAATCTAGTTTGTATACTCAGAGACTGTTTTGTGCTGTGAGCCAAACCACAGAACATGGCCATGATCAAGCCATTTGCTTTAAAGGTACACCTCTGATCTGGAATGGGGTGGCAATGCAGACGTGCCAGGCCAGCAGCCTGCAACCTGCTCTAGAGCATGTCTTTCCGGCCCCACGCTGTGCCGTGTGGAGTATCGCTCTCCGTGCCCTGGCTTGGGAGGTACGTGGGAGAGCGTCTCCCACTGAGGTGAGTTAGCTCTATCAAGAAAGATGTGTGGTGTGAAGTAGGCACCCCCGCAGCATCCAGAGTCCTCACAGCAACACAAAACCACCTCCCTGATGTACCTTCCCCACACCTGGAATGCTCATGTCATTGGCACTGCCCTCGCTTTGCATCTTTATACAATTTGGACACCAAATTCTTTGATACTGGGACATTCTGTCAGAGAGCTGCTCATTAGCCAACATCAGTCAAACGTTAATGACCTAATCCCTGCAGGAGAATGATTTCTGAAGCAATTTGTTGTTGTTAGATATCTGGTTTCCTTTAATTACTTTTATTATTTTTTTCCCCCATCCTTTGGTGGCATAGAATGTACAATATTTAATATACCTGTAGCAAAGTGATGAGTTATGAGTAATGCTGGACAGGGCATTGTTTCTGCATCTCTTAGACACTGACTGATTGAGACATTTAATCCTGAATACACTTTTTATGACTTTTTTTATATTAGACTTTTCAGCCTGTGTATTAAATACCCAATGTTATTTGGCATTCATTAATGTAAGTGCTGTAATATACTTCTGTGTTACTGGTAATTATTAGTGTCATTGTGCTGATTCTAAGACATTATTTCAACTCCTTTTGACATAGTTTAGCTCCTTGGAATTTTCTGTCCTTCAAGAAAATTCCACACTAAGTAACTGCTAGAATGAAGAGAACAAAGGGCTGTTCTTTCCCACAATCTTTTCAACCTCAGTAGGACCTTCTTCAGCCAAAATGAGCATTTGCTTTTTCTTTTCCACTTTTTCCTTGGTAATATGACAACATTTGATTTGCTTTGTCTTTTAATCCTGGAAATTCTGAATTCCATGTCAACCCTTTCTATCAATATTTTAGAAAAGCAGAGATAGCTGTGCCATAAGGAGTTGCTGATCATCACAGAATCGAAATACTGTAATTATTTTGTTTTTCTTTATAAATGTTTTTTCCACGATTAAGTTTTTAAGCAAATCTTTTCTCAGTGTGATAAAAATTGAAAAGACACTAAAGGATTAAATACTTAACACGTAAGAGGAAAGGGATTCAGTTAAATGATTTCCACCCCTATGAATGAAAAATAGCTTATGAATTTTTATGTCAGAACAAAAACTGTGCCTCAGTTACCTACTTCCTGTGTCCATTAACTACTCCAGTGATTCCAATGAAACCATACCTGCCCTTAAAACTAAGGGTACACTTAAAGAACTTGCTGAAACACTGCTCAGTAGGAACAGTCGGTTTTGTAAAAGTAAGCCACTGCTTAATTACTGAAGTTCCTTTAAAGCATTTCTACTTTCTGGCAAAAGACGGAAATTTTATATATTTAACCAACACATATCCATTTATCAGATGAAGAAAACAGTGCTTATCTTATTCTGAGGTGCTGTTTTATATTGAGATGAAAGCTGCTGTGCAAGAGCTGTATATTGCCATTTTAAATGCCTTACCTATTCACTACATCTTTATGAGAATAACAATGACAGATTCCAGGAAGAAGTTAGTTTGGGGAATGGGCTCGAAAAACAGGCAGGAGGTAATGAAAAATGTCTTGGGCTGGATGGTTGTTGCAACGGTAAACATGACACCATATTTAAAGTGTCATCCCATTGTTTTCCAGGAGGAGTCTGATGAATTCCCTGTGCCTTGTGTTGAAGCTTTACTCCTTTGTGTCAATGTTTTAGTGAAGTTTCTATTTTAATTTGTGTGCCATACATATTCCAGTACAATCTGCATTTGTTGTGTACGATGTACATACTTTCTTCGCCCTTTTATAAAAATACCTGTTTACTTACACACAGTTCCTGTCTTTTGTAAATGACAGCTAATGCAAATGACATGTAAGTGAATTTATGGTTTGTTGTCTTTCCATTTGGGGATGGTTTTTAGGTTAATATCCTAACGAAATCACGCCATCTGCTGTTTGCCAGTCCGCCCCAGTAACTATAGAACTCAGTGGCCAATTTCAACTGATTTGGCCAAGGGACAGAAGTCTCAAAAATACTGTTATCACCAGCTCTATGAAAATAGACTGCTGGATAGAGGACAGAGCCCTACTTAGTGCCTGTGCTAAGGGAAAGGCAGCAACATCAGCTGCGCTATATTATTGACACCGGGGAATCTGCATGGGAGAAAGACAGCCTGAACCATCCTATTGCATGAATAGCCTTATTGGAGCTCTTTCTTAAGGCATGCAATTAATGAGCTGTAAAACACAGAGCTACATGAATTGTGGAACTGAGAGAGCGAGCACAAACAGAGCCAAGACCAGAAGGAAGCAGAGACTGACTCCCTAGTTATGCCCATGTTGAAATGATCGTGATTATCAGCTTTGAGTATTGTTTTACTTTCAGAGACTCAACAACAAGGTGTACATCGATATTAAAATCCAAGAGTTAGCAGGTATTTGACAAGGGACCCTGTCTAAAGCAAAATGTTTGCTCAGTTTCTAAGAATCCCTGCTAATGCAGGAGGACGGGGACCCAGCAAATCAGATGACTGAGCCTTTGGCAATGCTCTGGGGACAGCAGAATCTGTCCTGTTGTGGTTTTGGCAAGGCATGGTAATAAGGCGAAGGTGCCTTTGGCTTTGAATGCCACGACAGCTATTACGATGATTGCGCCATACCCCACAGTGATATATTCCTCTTGTCTAACTTTAGATATCTGAAAATTAGACATCTGCGTCAATGAGCAAGTTTCCCTTGGCTCCTTTTGCAGCCAAAGGGGAGAAATAGGCAGCTTCAGGAACATCTCTCTCCTTCCCTGCTCTGCTTAGAGACTGCTGTTTACTCCTCCTCTCCTGTACACCTGGGTTTCTTTCTGTGTTAGCCTAAAGGGAACGCGTGCACCAACACAGTGGTGATTCCTTGAAATGGAAGTGATTTGCTGAAAAACCTTTAGCTCTTGAATTGCCAGACAGCAAAAGTGCCTGCCTCACTCCTGACCTCCCCTGGGTAGAGATATAATGAGCCTTGGATCACGAGGCAAAATCCTCAAGGATCTGGATGGTTAACGGTGACTGATGCATTAAGTTATATAGAAAAATGAATGTGTTTGGATGCTCCAACTTGGAAAGGAGAATGCATTTGAAACATATGATTTCTGTAATTCCTTAAGGCTTTAAGGCGACTTTTGCTTTATAAAAATGATGGCTCCTGGATATATATCATTATACCTTGGGAGAGCAGTGCAATTTTGCACTTGTGCAATAAATGTATGTTTTGGAGGTTTGCTGTGTACTGCTTCAGACAGACATGAGCCCCAAAGATAGGTTTGCTTCAGTGCATCTTCATTTATTTATTTATAGGTCACAGTTTGAGATTTACCCCCGCTTCCCACCCCAAGGGCTCTGTAGTTAGCAGTAAAAAATAGTCAGTTATTCTAATGATTTAAATTGGCTGTTTTAAATCAAAACAGGCAGTGCTGTCCTGTGAATTTTCTCTGAAAAGAACTTGGAGCTTAATGGTCCCATCCAGGAAGACAATGTGCTACTAAATGTTACCAGAGAAAGGAAATGTGTATCACAGCTGCAAACTATACCAAAGAGCGTAACTGCAAAGGGACAAACATCTTTACTGGCACAAGACAAACTGATCAGATATAACCACAAAAAATTCCTTTGCAAAATTGTGAGAAGTGAGAAATACGATCTAGTTTTATACGTGAGATGTCAGTTTGGTAAGAAAGTATCCTGCGGAACAGATCTGGATTGATCTGTAGATAAGTAACTTGATGATCAAACGGTGCAATGACGCAGTGCTACATCTTTGCTCCTCCAACAAAGAAATGTAGTTCTACAAATGCCAAAACATAACTGCACCAGAAGTCCCCAGGCACCTGCTGGGATGTGTCACTTTCTGCACTAAAAAACTGTGGTATAGTAAAAGCACAAACATTTTGTTGCAAGTAGTTTGCTTCAAGAAATTCACGTGCGCTAGAGATGGAGGCTTTTCTGCCTCTTAGATTGGCAGTGCTTCGTTATCGTATTAATCTGTGGCCAAATGCATCACACACAAATTTATCATTTTATCCATCCAGCTTTCCTTAAACTTAGAAACTGAAGCGGGGTTTTTTTGCTAGTTAATACCAAAATTGCATTCCTTTGGAGGCATAGGGCAACAAACCAAGAGAATCGGCTGTGTCCTTTCTCATATCGCTCCTGAATTTTCTTAGCTAGAAGCCCTAACCTGTATAATTCTTCAGAGAAGCCATTCCATACATGTGATTCCCCACATTGCTTTTCCCTATACCTTACCCATTTCTGGCTATTGTTTCTCAGCTGTGGAGAGGAATCCTGCAGCATATTCCTCAACTGAACATAATGTTATTTTCTGGGTTTTGTTCCCTTATTCTTTTTTCTGTAATTCTGAAAGATATATTTGTAAATCTCCATTTGGGGGGAAAAATTATTACTGTGAATAACCGTGACTATTCAAATATTTGTACTAAATTAGTATTTTTACTTATATGACTAAGGAATAATTGAGTCAAGACAATGATCTCTGCAGTCTGCATTGATGTGTTTAAGGATAAGTAACAAGGATTAAAACATTCCTTTTAAAATAACAAGGATGAAAACACTCTTTTACTTTTTTTTTTTTTTTAAGCTAATAAGCAGCATTTATCTTTTAGGATCAGTTGGTGTCTGAACAGGAAAGATCTCTTTCCTTCTTGCTTATACATTAGCCAATCTGTGAGTTTTGAAGACATCCTAACTATCGGTCTGCCTTAAATACCATGTCAGAATCTGACACACACAAAAACGTTACATTCTGAAGTACACCAGATGCTCTAATTTAAAAAAATACTACTATAAGAGAATTCTCCAAAAAGTTAGGATTTAGCTTTTCTGGTTTAAGAAGTAAAGCTCATTGTACACAACCTACTACCATAATAACCCCATAGGCAGTATGGAGGGTGTTAAAAAAGGGCTCAGAGGGGAAAAAAAAAAGCCATTACAGATTATTTGCAGAACTCAGTTATTACATCTGTTATCTACTGCCATAATATATACCCACATCAACTTTGATCGCATTAAGTTATCCTAATGACATGACAACATTTACACTGATTTGATAAAATTCCTGGATTATATATGCCCACAAGATAAGAGCTTGCAGAGTACTTGACATTACTGTACTGCCAGGATGACCCTAGATGCCTGCCAGCCTAAGCGAGAGTAAAGCCGTACCTCTTGGTTCTGAAGCGATGAAATATTCATTACAACATTTGTGATATAACAGCGTCTGCCCAAAACTGAGTGTGCCATAAACAGGCTGTTTTCCCAATAGCTGGGGAGTTAGGCAGTCAGCAGTCTATAAACGCTCTGTCAATAGATATGTCGTTTATTTTGACAAAGTAACAGATTGTATTTGCACTTGGAAGTCAACTGGCAGATGGTCTTTGCACAACCTAGTGAGGGCAGACTCCGCTCCTGCTGACTGGGGAAAGCTCTCTTTTAATCCAGCAATTTTTGTCTTGAAGAAAGCTAACTGGTAACAATTCCTCCCCGAACAGCTAGATCTAAATGGCCAGAACATACAGCTATTGTGACCCAAAAGCTCGAACTTTCAGTCATCTTCTGCATCACAGAATGTGTAGATATCCACCCTGCCAATTGGTTTAGGTGACCTACTGCTTATCACTTTTCCATTGCAGCCTTACTGTTCAATACTGAACTCAGAGCTGGAGAGAAAAACCCATGTATCTTAGCTGGTCTAAAAAAGCAGGCAGTTCAAAAGTGCAGTTACTGCAAAACAATTCACATGTGGTAACTCTCTGTTCAAATGCTGCCTTGTTCTGGTCTGTTCTACTCAAAAAATTGTTTATTCTTGTGTCACAAATCTTCCAGAAACTCTTGAAGCAACATAAAACATACATATCATGCTGTTAACATTTAAGTTAAGGATAAGCTGTATTCACTGGAGAAAGAAATAAAGAGGTGAAATTTACTTTATAGTGCCACAATTAAAAACCACAAAGGCAGGAAAATTGGTATTAAAATTCAGACATCTATGACCAACATAAAATTAATTATGCTTCTCCAGCACTCCTGCTTCCTTCAGTCTCCTACTGTGGGGTTTGTCGTACAGTTTGTGAGTTGACGGCGATTCCTTAGCCACTGCAAGGGCAGCTAACCATCTGGGTTTTCTCCACACTGGTGCTGCTTCCCCAAATACAGAAACTCTTCCCAGACTGCAATCCCCACAGAAATAATGTCAGCAATACTAGAAGCCAGCTGAAAAACAGGAGATCCCTTCTCTCATACCTGCTCTACTGCCAGCAGCACAGTGATTTGCTCAGGGATGCGACTACTCCTGGGATGTACTGTTCTTACTGACGATGTGGAAACTGGTAGAAGCTGGCATGGGTGATAAAGAAGAAATCGAGGGAATTAGATTTGTATTTCAGGGAATACAAAAGCTCTATCAAGAAGCCCTGCACTCACTGAATGTGGTAAGCCTCTTCTAACACTGTGACACTTGATGACCACATTACACTATGAAAGGCAAATGCAAAGAGGCGCCCCACCCTTACATCAGTTATTTCATCTGATCCACCTGAATGACACATACCTATGTGGTGGATGTGAAACCCACAAAATTAAAGCTGAAAATATGCCTGCACGTAAGGAGAATGTTGTTTGTAAACAGAAAAATGTTTTTGTAAACAGAATGAGTTGTCCTAATGCTGTTTGTCTCAGAAGACATAATTTTATTTTCTTTAAAGGCCTCCTACACATTCATGTTGTTATCACACAGCAACTATTTGATGTTAATCTGTAACAAGCTGGGAACTTATTCAAAAATTTGTGATGCTTATTTTGTCCCATCTCAAATTATTTTTCATTACAAAGCTATGTACCACATGTATCATTGCTAGGATTATTGGACACAATTATTTGTATCTCAAAATAGAAAAATGTAAATGCTTTTTCTCCTTTTTCAGATGGGTTTTAAGTTGTCTTTCATTTTTATGCTTAGCACTTGACAATCTTCTTCGTATTCCCCCTACCCCCCACATATGGCTCAATACACTTCTAATTCTACAGGTAACTTTTCCTTTGCTAAGTTCAAAGTCTCAACTGGGAAGATCCAAGGAAGACTTCCCCTTACTTGTAAACTAATTCAGACTCATACACATGAGGTTTTTCTCCTATGGTTTCAAAACATTTGTTTTCAAAAAGAAGCAGGGAAGAGAACAGACTCCAAAGCATTAATCCACAGAAATGCGTTAGATATCTTACTCACTGAATGGCTGCTTAAAAAGAGGAAAAGTATCTTCATTTCCGTTTTAATGACAGTCAAAATACTGCCATTGTTAGTGAAACGCTTTACTCAGGGTCACAGAGAGAAATCCCTAGGCTTTCAACTTGCACTCTCTTTCTTCAGGAGTTGGTGTAGTCCACAATTAATATAGCTGAAGGAATGCTTTCTCTTTTTTTTTTTCCTTTACCAAATGCAATTCTATACAGACACAAAAGTTTACTCTGGCAGAGCCAAAAACAAACTCTGGGAAAGCCAGTGAATCTTTGATTTTTTTCACAGAGACAAAGGGAAAGCTGAAAGCATGGATGCCTCTTTATCACTCTGTTCTGTTGTTCCCAGCCACCCTCCTAAAGTAACATTGTACACGAGATGGAGTGGTCTGGCTTAATACTGTATCTCCTGGTGCCTTACGGTAGCCCCCAAACATCTTTCAAGTGAAATCAGTACAACAATGCAAAATGTTTGCACAGGAATGACGATATGAACCCAATTTCATGTAATAATATCCCTGAGATCAGTTTAAGAGGTAGCCCTGCACTCTTCTGTTTGCATCGGTCTCTGATCATGTTATTTGGCGCTGCCAACAGACATACTGCGAGACTCGTGATGGTATTACAATCTCTTATTGCGTATCTTGGAGCTCAAGCTCTCGAATCCATGCAACTGCGGGCAAAAAAAACCCCCAAACAAACCCTCAGCTTTCATTTAGAAAGCAAGTTAAGTTTTAAGTTTGCAGCCCTCGTGGCCGAGTTGAAAAAGCTTGCGTTGGAGCGTTTAAGGCGTTCGCAACAAGACACAAAGAACTGCCAGTACTCTTTTGTTACAGCCGTTTTAAGCCAGTTTAGGGATGCTGGACACATTTGGACTAGATGCAAGGCGCGCAGGTCACCTTGCCTAAGGGATATAGGGATGGGCGGCTCCCTCCCTAACAAAAACCGGGCAGGGTGGAGGAGAGGACACCTCAAAACCTATCCTCGAGCATTAATTAGCCCAAGCTGGGACTGCCTTGAAACCCCTACGGCTCCAAACTCAAACCTGCGACCAAGGAAAGGATGGAAAGCCGCGGTTTTTTCCTTTATGCTGCCGACTAACGCAAGTCCAGCAGCTCCTGCGGTCGGGGGAGCCCTTTCTCTCCGGAGCGTGTCTGTGTGGGGGGGGAGCGATGGAAGAGGCGGGTGCCTGTGGGAAGAAGGCGGCAGCAGCCCTGGGGCCCGGGCAAGGAGGAGCGGCGCGATGTCTGGCAGCGATAGGGGGGTTGTTGCAGGCCCGGGCTGCAGTGACTCCTCCTAGAGGCGGTATGCGGAGCAGGAGGAAACCCCTTCCACCCCCCCTC
>NW_010548002.1:0-13831 GCF_000687285.1 Phaethon lepturus | reverse complement strand
CCATGCTGGCTGGGCCTGATCCCTTGGTTAACTATTAACAAAGGAGTTTCTTTTGAAAAGGATTCAATGATAACTGCCGCACACCTGTGAGTTCCATAAAAGCTTCAGGATTTTCCTGAAATAACTTTGCAGGGTGTCTCACAAAGTGGTGATTCAATACAGACATTCTCTTCTTTGGATCCTCAGTTATCTAGAAAATGAGCACATCATCACAGTTTATTTTACCAATTTGTGTGAATTACAATCATCACATGATCACAGCTAGCAATACAGTTCTGGGGATGAGAGGCAGGAGAGGTTGTTAGAAGACATGGTACACTTTCTATTTTAAACTCAATAATCTGAACAAATAAAGTGCCATCAATAGTCAATCACTGCAATACAGGAAGTCCACACATGTTACAAAGCATAGCTAAAACATTTAGGAGTTTTATATCCTTGCCTACTCTTAACACAAGGAAACCATTCTATTGAACTTTATAGAAACACATATGTTCCTCCTGAAATAACACACTTATGCCAGAGTCTAGGAAAAATTCTCACATCTATTCACTAGTCCGGTTCACAAATCCATCTTACTACATCTCATCTTAAAATTTCAAGCATCCAAAGAACTGTAGAGCCACACTGGGATTCACTTTTGTTTGGGTTTGGTTTTTTGGGGGTTTTGGTCTTGTTTGTTGGTTTTGGTTTTTTTTTCCCCCTAAAATCAGATTTCCACAACTAATTTTTGTCTATTCAGCTTTTCAAAATTGTGACCATTACAACTGATTTCTGACGTTTTACCCTCCAGCACACTGCCAGTCAACTCCAAACAACCGTACCCCCTTTTTGTCTCTCTAAATCACAGGTTAAAGTGAGTACATCTAAGAAACTAGAGAAGTCTGCCCCAAACAGCCTCAAAAAGCACAGCTGGAAGGCCTCCTCTTCTATGTCTGGGGCTCTGCTCTTAATGTATTTTCAACGTCGTGGACCTTAATTCCAAGTCGAGTTTATTGCTGCATAACATTTCAGAAAGAGAACAGAGTACAATGGGAGATTTCTCCAAAAGTTTTCAAAAAGTAAGATGCAGGATATTTACTTAGAAAGCCAATAAATAATGGTAACTGGACGTAAACAAAATGCTAGTATTTTACTTGCATTCTGTTTTTGTAAGTGCTATTTGCAGAAGAACACTACAAAGATGTACTGGCCACTATGACAACACCACATGGGGAAGTTTGAGAGGTATTATGTCCGAGTTAAACTATCGCAGTTTTTCACTCTTTGTATACTAGTCAGAGAAGGTGACTCGAACACACATTGAAAGATCACATTCAAAGCTATAGAGATAGCAAAAGTCGTTTATCCTGGTGCAAGGTCAACTACACCTGCTGCATTACGGAAAAAAAGTTCAGTTCACACCCCAGCTATAAAACATCAAGCAGCCAATAATAAGAACAGAGTTAACATGTAATTATTTCTGACACGTTGGTCAAACAACACAAAGTCATGGGATTTTTCAGTGACTGGTACAGAATGGCAACAATTTTCTCAGCATGACTTCAAATAATCAAAAGGAGTTTTCTGTGTAATAGGGTGATATTTGTCCTGATTAAGCATTCTGGGATGGAAGAAGAAAGCAGGATGGGGAAATATATACATGACATCACATATACAAACCTGCCTTGTATTTTCATCTATGAGATCAAAAAAAGCTCTAATGGTAGCCAGGATCAATTCTTTGCACCTGGAAGACAGAATGAGTAAAATGAAACATAGAAAAGAAATATCCAGGGGTATAATGGAATAAAAGTGGTCATAATAATATTATGCTGATGTTAAATTGTGGTATAATGTAGTAATGATAGAGAACAGAGGGAGGTACAGTCAGTCAATTAACCTTTGTTCCATTAGCTTACCACACTATGGAGAGATGGTCTGTTGAGGCCCAAGCTCTAGGCACAGCTGAGCTCTGTTTGAGGAAGGAAAAAAGTTAAGATTTTGTTTGTATTCAACATTTTAAAATTCTAAGTAAGCCTTTCCCCTCCTTATTTAAAAGCATTTGTGCAAGCATTTAAAAAGAATTATCTTAAGTTTCAGGGACTAGGCTACAATAGAATGACTTCAGTCAAAAAATCTTACGAGTGCTGAAGCACTTGCAAAACAAAATGACCAAGTTATCTATGTTAGATAGCAGAGACTAATGGTGAAAGGGCAAATAATAGTATGGAGGAAAGTTACAAAAAAATGTCTTCAGAGACTGTTTCTATGACTAATCTTACTATTTTAATAAGCGATCCTTGCACGCAGTAGTAGAAGCATGCCAATGAAAGCTGCTGCTGAAAAAGCAAGGGCATCCTCAACAGAAAGGAGCATCAGAACACCATGCAGAAAGAACTGACAGTCTCATTCGTGTAACTGTATCGCATGTATTGCATTTTAGGGACTAATAATACCAAAAATGCCTAACATAAATGGAGCTTATCACCTAGTTGTACAACTTGATTCAAGCAAGCTATGAATTATTAATACATTACAGCTGGGGAAAAAAAAAAACACAACAACAAATCAAACAACAACAGAACAACCTACAAAACAAAACAAAAACTCAAAACCACAAACTAAAAAAACATTAGCGAGAACTGGTACCACCAGGCATGAAATCTCATGCAAAACTGGTCACCAACACTCAAGAGAAGTGAAAGTAGAGCAGATGCAGAGAATGGTTACTAGGACAAAGGGAATGCAGAGTTAATCTTCTCAGCCTAGCAGAATCACAGATGAGACTATTTATAGACAGCTTTCTGTACAATGGACAGGGAGGTAAACACCAAGGGAATGACAGCTATTTCAGGTAACATTTCAAGCTGATGTCAGAACAAACACGCTTAAAAGCTGGCTTGCGCAGCAAACAGAAGTTGGAAATTACAAATGTTCTTCCTACTGAGGAGAGTTTTCCAGCTTCTCCTGTGCTGGGAACAGGTTGATGGCAGGGGGATGGAATGACAAACCTAACTGCTCCTATGATGTTGCTTGATTAATTCTGGAAGGAGACAAATGCCTGCAAAAGCAGAAGACTGGACTTGATGATCCAGTAGATCCTTTTTATTGCTAAGTTCTTTGAAAAATCATAAACACAAAAAGAAGGCTCAAAGCCAAAGCTGACTTTTTATAATCAAACCAACAGTCTACTCCTATACTGCACATCTGTCAATCTCCACATACACATCTCTTGTAAAAACACAGGACAGTAAAACCTGAGTTCTGAAACTAAAAAGGAGAAAGAAGGTGGTGAAAAGAAACAGTACCAAGTGGTAGATGATTCAAATCCACCCCAACACATCCTCTTCCAGTGGACACTCATTTATACTACACCAACTATTTATGGTTTTATAGTCATACACTATCTACTTTGTGTTTTCACATGTAGTATTTTCATATTTAGTTATACTATGCTGCATATATAGACTGTAATTAGACACCGATACATGCATTACATAAATAGCTATCTAACATAGCTCCATGCAAAACCAAAAAAATAGTTTGCTTTTTTACCACAACAGATAAGGCACTGTCATGTTGACTCAATCTTGGTAGAAAAGCCAGTCCTGAACGAACTTGGTAATCTCTGAATCCTCCCGCCACAGAAAGGGTAGTTAAATTTCTTAAATCTTGGGCCTTTAGAATCCAATGATTGTTTACAGCTGTATAAAAATCTATAAAATATATTAAAATCAATCACAATTTCCCAGTAAGTCTTATTTGGTATACAAAAAAGCTATAGAAACATTTAACTAAAAGTTTCTGTAAGCCCCCCTAGAGGCATTCAAGCTCCAATTATCAGTTTGAGGTTTTATACAGAAGGAAAATTACTGTTTTAACCCCAAGGAGGTAGCAGTTGGGAAAGGCAGATACACTTACACTTTCTATATCAGCTGAGCACATATATTGTTTTAAGTAGCAAACCACAGATTTATTTTAAGGACAGCCACAGTCCAGAAACAGTCAGCATGGAAGCAGCATTGCAATCAGTTGTAGGAGAGAGAATTAATACAAGCACAATAAATCAAATTCAGCAGCAAAAGATAATCCATTCCTCTCGGGTACTATAGTGAATAATGAAAATAAATGTCTACTCCCTTTCCTTCACCAATTCCCTCAATATCTACATGCAGCAGCACAATTCTCACTGATCACATATTTCATCAGTATAGTTTAGTCAAATCTAGCTTTTCAAGAAGTGTATCGTACATGCATAAGGATTACATTTCATTTTTTATGCCACAGTTATTTAGGTGAGTAGAAAATACAATCTTTTATGTAAATATATATAAAATATGTAATTATACCTATTTTCAATATTCTCACTCCCCCAACCTGTGGGCATGACAAACATTTAATTTAGCAACTCTATTTAGGCAATTCATTTGATAAAGAAAGCCATTACAGAGGCCAAGTTTTACAAAAAAAAAAGAAAGAAAAAATGCAAGCTCTCTAGTAAATGAGAAATTTAGTAACATGCTCTGCAACTTACTAAAATTAGAAATTATTGGGAGCTCAAGGCCCTGCACAGAAGCTTAAGTCCACATAATGCATTTTATATGACACCCTACTTTCAGTATCCTAATGCTCTCACACAACCACCTGAGTAACAAAGGAATAGATTAAATACAGTAAACAAACCTTTTCCTGTTGATTTGCAAGAATCTCACCTATCGATGACTGAGAGGATCAATAAAAAAATACAACGGAACTAGATAACCTGCAATACTTACCTGTAAGATATTTGTCTAAAGGCATTACAGGTGCAACATGAGGTGTGGCTTGTGTAACAAGGAGGTTTATAAGTTCAGGCTTAAAATTCTTCAGAGTAAGCAATGCTCTTGCAACAAGACCACCCATGGAATGACCTACTATTGCAACGCTGGTCGGTGCAAATTCTCGACCCTTAAGCAAAGAGCAAAGAGTACTTAGACACATCAAAAGTAGATTTGACATTGAACTATGGTTATCAGTTGTACATTTCTTTCCTCCAAAATTAACTTATGTCATCTCAAGGATAACATTAACTAGTATCAACTTGACAATTTTACAAAATTTATATTCATTTAGTTGTCACCTCAAAAAACATGCTTAACGTGAAGTTTGCAGCTCAAAAGGAAATATTATATAGCCTGTGTAAGCATAAGAGACTTCAGTTTATTTTAATTTCTGAAACTCTTAGGGATATAGGCTATCAAAGAACTTTCCTAGCGAAAACTGCATGTAAGGTGATGCTATATTAATATTTTAATAAGCTAGGGAAAGTTTACATCTCTACTACAAAAAAAGCATACATTGTGCATGGAAGCATTTATTTAGAAACACAACACAGAACCTAACACCAAGGGCCTGGGATTGTCACAAACATTAAAAAAAAAAATCTATTAAGAGGAGCATTTCTCTATTGCACTATTATCACATTCAATTACCTACACGTGTTATAAAGTCTCCCTCCAATATTCATCATATTCATCAGTTTTCCAGCAGAAAAGGCAGCCCAGCATTCCATTCCAAAATGCAAGTACATTATTCAGCATACTTACCCTGTACAACTTAAGAATTACTTTTATGCATTCATGCACAAACTTGGTCTGTCGTTGCAGACTACCACCATACAATGCAACCAACTCCTCATTAAAGTTGACACTGAAGAAATTAAAATGATACTTGAAGTCAACATCTTCTGCTTTTCTAAGTGCAATGGAGCCAAGAGAACGTACTAGGAAAAGAAACCACATCAATTAGAATGGTCTAACAGTCACTGCTTAACATCGTCATTAGTAGGCAAACACATAAATATATAATCTATTAAGAAACAAATGTTATCTTAAATCCATTGTTCATCTCAAGTCATTTATAAAAGTAAAAAAAGGCTGAAAAAGACATCCAAAAGCAAATAATCTCTTTTCTAATATGTTATCACACCTGTTTTACAAAAACAGACTTGAAAACATAATCAGAGCAAAAGTATCAGCCAGTCACTGCCAGAACCAAATTGTAAAATAAGACAAGAAATAATTATTTCACATTTTTATAAGACTTACTCTGACAAAAAACCCTAATAAACATATCATAACAAGAGCTTACAGAAGAATGTGGAAAAGCATAAACCTGATGAGATGAAAAGAAAGTTTGGAATGAGCTACCAAGAGCTCCATACTATACTTATGGCAGTTAGCCATGCAACCTAGCTTCCTGCTTTTTGCTGACTTTATACAAGATTGAGGATTATGTTCCTCCACCTAAGTGCTGCTTTTCTGATCTCATTTGCACCTTTTTACCACCACGAGGACAAGGCGGCAAAACGAGCAGCCTTGACTTCAACTCTAGAGGCATTGCTACTGCTAAGAAAGCCCTAAAATTCCTCTGAGGACCATCAACTCCAGGACAACATTCCCAAATACCACTGAGGTACATATGGGAGATTGGAAAACCAAACCTCAAAGAACACTTTTCCACCTAAAATCTTCAGGGAGAAAACATTCTATTTACAAGGTCTTGCTTCTGACCTGTCACAGAATCATTAAGGTTGGAAAGGATCTTTAAGATCATCAAGTCCAACCATCAACCCAGCACCACCATGCCCCCTAAACCATGTCCCAAAGTGCCCCGTCCACACGTTTTTTGAACACTTCAGTGATAGTGACTCCACCACCTCCCTGGGCAGCCTGTTCCAATGCTTGACCACTCTCTCCATAAAGACATTTTTCCTAATATCCAATCTAAACCTCCCCTGGCGCAACTTGAGGCCATTTCCTCTCGTCCTATCACTAGTTAGTTGGGAGAAGAGACCAACACCCTCGTCGCCACAACCCCCTTTCAGGTAGTTGTAGAGAGCAGTAAGGTCTCCCCTCAACCGCCTCCTCTTCTCCAGACTGAACAACTCCAGTTCCCTCAGCCGCTCCTTGTAAGACTTGTTCTCCAGACCCCTCACCAGCTTTGTTGCCCTTCTTTGGACACGCTCGAGCACCTCAGCACCCTTCTTGTAGTGAGGGGCCCAAAAATGAACACAGTATTCAAGGTGTGGCCTCACCAGTGCAGATCACTTCCCTACTGCTGCTGGCCACACTGTTTCTGATACAGGCCAGGACGCTGTTGGCCTTCTTGGCCACCTGGGCACACTGCCAGCTCATGTTTAGCCGGCTGTCAGCCAGCACCCCCAGGTCCTTTTCCTCCGGGCAGCTCTCCAGCCACTCCTCCCCAGGCCTATAGCGTTGCATGGTGTTGTTGCGACCATAAGCATAGTACCAGTGTCTTCTCTGTCTAACCCCGGCTGCTATTTAATACAGCCTTCAGAATGCAGAATTGTCCCCGAGTCTCAATGGAGACATGGCAGGATGGGAACAGTAACGGCTGCAAGTACAAAAACACAACAGGGAAAGAAAGTAAGAGAAAGGCCCAAAAGTGAGTATATACTTTCGCAAATAAACTAACAATCACCAGAAATGTCTGCCCAAATCCAGCGCACAGAAGCAAGATTCTCCTAGAGTGCAACAGTTTCAGAGATCTGCACCCTACAGAATCCTTCTTGTAAAAGTTTGCTATAGAAATGAACAGATCAAACCAATTTAAGCAAATCAAAGTTCATTAAATTGGAAAATAAAATTTATGAAATACTTTCTATGTTCAAACACCTAGCATGATGAAATTTATAAATCTAATTTGCAGTTAATCTTTTCACCAATTCTATCTAAAATTAATATGCAGTAAAAACACCTTTGAAATTATTTGAAAAGACCTAAAAAGTATTTAAAAGATCAAGTATGTTATCACAATTTTGTACCTTGGAAGTCATGGTAAAAGGAACAAGAATATTGCCAAAGGTCACAAGGCAAGTGTGTGACAGAACTTCCTGTCAACTTCTAAACAGAACTCAGGATCCCAATTCTCCCAGTCTCAGGTTCATTCCCAACAATTAAACCAGACCATCATCTTTTAGTCAAAGTCTTAATTTTGTACATTTTAAAAGGTTCATTTTAGTGCCCATGAAAGATGATGAATTAACATGTTTCAAAAGTGCCCGTAAGACATCAAAATAACAAACCCAGCAAAGGCAGCAGCAACCTTCCATCTTCATTGCCCAGCAAATATGAATATATTTTAAACAAGTATGAAAATAACAATAACACCACCTTCTCTGCTCATCGAGTTATCAGAATTAAAATGTGTTATCCCACAATGAATTCTGAATGAAATATGAATTTTCATAAATTCCATAGTAAAACAAAAACTATTCTGAGCTACTGATTAAGGCAGAACAATTTATTTTAACGAAGATTTTGAAAAACAAACATATGGCTTAGTGCCAGTCTCCCTAAATCAATTTCTCAAAACAAAGAATAAATATTTAAATATTTACTCATCTTAAGTGGCACATTATATCCACAGCATGTAGTACTTCTACTCACCTAGTTTAAGTGTTTCTTCCTTTTGATTCCTAACATACTCTGAAAGTACCATTTTAGCTCCTGCATAGTGATATACTGCCATGTTTTTAGAGACAGCATTAATTCAGATTTGCAATACTTTATGCACAATTACAAAAGTCCATATGGTACCTCTCAGAATCATTATGTCTGTAATCTTTGGATACTATTGTGCCTGCAAGTCTGTATGGGTTTTCTGAAAGTACGAGTCAGTAAAATATTTTACTTTGTTATAAGCTAAGCAGATATGCTCTCAAAGAACGTAACTTCATAAAAGCTCTCCGAGATCAGATAATTTAGTCATCAAATTCCGTGCAAATATAAAGAAAAATTATCACAGTCAGATATCAGAGTTTAGACTGTAGTGGTTTTCCCCATACATACACACCAATTGGGCTAACATCCTAAGAGTCCTACTAACTGTTTCAAAACACATTTTAGAGAACAAAAAAAAAAACCCCACAGCCTGACAAACCCATCCTGGAGGAAATACCAGGTACTTGAATAAACACAGACACAATACTTCATGTTCATCAAACCACTAACTTTGGTATTTATAATGAAGAATACTTTAGAACTATTACTTCTTTACATTTGGAGCCTAGAAGTGGAAGAGGGAATAACCTGGAAAACAAAAGCAGGCTATGTGTAAAGTGAGAAGATGACGCTAAGGAAAAGACACCACTACAGAAAGAGGCAGGAAATAACGAAGCTACAGGGCAAGTCACAAGGTGATGCTTATTTCTATAGCATGTAACTGCTTCACATAGCAGGTGGTAGCTTGTTCAGTTTCTTCTCATCAAATTCAGGTTTTGTTTTGTTTGACATAACTGCACTAAACAATATTCAAATCAAAACCAACTAGAGGTTTGTGATCAAAAACACCGCAAGGGTGCAGTGCTACCATAGTACAGCGTAAACTGTACTGTTTCTGGCTTTCAAAAGTTACAATCTTACTCCAGAAAAATATTATAGCTCAACTGTTCAACTGATTTAAAACAAAAATGAAGTCTCTTGACTGCTTGAAATTAACCACGGACTAACAAGGCTATCTACACCATAATACGATCAATCATTATGACTTTTGTTGACATTATTTCAAATAGAAAACTTCTTGCCATCAAGTAATACATAAATATGAGATCTCTTTGTAACATACCTATAACTTAGATAAATGCTTACCTTGTTTGTAACTGCCAGCATTCCCAGGAAGAAAGAGGACTGGAATTCCTGTCAATAAAAGATTTTTGTTTTCTTCAGCGTAGTTCCCTTCCCCATAGAGATACAGCTCATATGCTGGGTATCGTTTGGCTGTTTTCTTTGGTAGTTTTATTTTCTGTTGCAAAAGTTAAAAAGAAACCAATTACTTTCTCTATATTGTTGCAAACAAGAAAATACAGTACCTATCCAGTAATAAATGATCTGGCTTATGTTTTATGTATTGTTTTAAATTACAGTCTAAAGAATACAAAATTAAAAACTGGGTTTTGCTTTAAAAAAATAATTAGAACTAAAGTATCAATTATTTTGTTTAAGTAGGTATTACTGTGCATAATGAGTGGCTGCAGCTAGGTACCTGAAACAGCTATTAACTTTAACTGGCTGTGAAACAAGCAGCAAATGAACACAATATGTACCTTTTAAAGTAGCACATCCATACACCAGAATTTCAGAGCAGAAACTGGGGCACATAAGTGATCCTAATTATTCCTATAGCACCTGAACGGTTCTGGAATTCTTTCCAATACCACGTAACTCAGAACAAGGATATGCTACTGCTCCTGATACCAAAGGTCAGTCTCAAGAACAGGGTTACGTAGGGGACTGTCAAATGACAACTATTATGTCAGGGTAAATTACAGATGCAGTATCAATTCTCTAGGTGACTTGTGCAGGGTTGTAACCTGCAATGGGAATTTAAACAATAGTAGTAACCCCCTTAATAAGGCTCATCATAAAAAATAAATCCATGACACTTCAGGGGCTTTTTTTTGTTGCTGTTTTCAGAGTCAGTTATGTGACCTAGTAAGAAATAACCCTGTTTTGTAGCAACTTAGGATCCAATTTACACAGTCAATTCTCATCTTAAAAAAGGCCATATGTCTTGTATTAAAGCAGCAAACAACTAAGCACCTAATCTATCACGTAACTTATTCACAAGATTACGAATTCCCAAAGAGAAGAGAACAAAGTATCTTTGAACCTGAGGGCTCAGTGATGATCAAGTGTTAGATCAGTTAAGTTATGACTCTTAGAGCTATATGACACTGCTTTAAACCAAATAAGTAGTAAGCAAGAAAACATTTAATTAACTCCTGTTTGGAGTTTGGTTGGTTTACGATTTTGAGTTTCTAAGACACAGATTTTTATAATTTCTATGAACGTGAATACACTTGTTCTAGTATTTGATTACTTATGTTATGACAATTCAGAGACAAGTAAAATAATTAAAAACTAAATTTCTTAAAGTGTAATCTCTATTTTAAGGAAACACTTTATTTCACACAATAAGGTCAAAACTAAACTCAGTTTTGCATCAGAAATTTTCTCTAAAGTCTCTCTTAATTGCTTTCTCAAAATAAGACCTCTGTATTTCAGATACTTTCAGTTGTTTCTCTCAACTGCATCTACAGTAAAGGCTATTTAGCTCCAATTCCCTGCCCATAAACACTTTTTCACTTCCCCTGCTCTTCTCCGTCTCTCCTCAGCTAAAGACTATTTTCTTTCTCCCTTAGCCTTCAAACTGTTTGCCACATTGGTTATTTGCAACCTCTTCTTATGATGTTTGTGAGATATATGTATTTATTTATTTAAAAACAAAATACACAGATTAGAGAGAGTGTTTAATTCCTTCACTGTAAACAAGAAAAGATTAACCTTTGCTCAGGGCTTATGTCTTCAGATCATCCTTTCAGTGTTCTCTCCATCATCTCACCCTTCCAGCTTCCCTGACCTCACTGTCCCTTTCTCATTCCTTTCCACTGCTCCTTTTTCAAAGGCTTTCAAAATTCTGTGAAAAAAGCTTAATCAGTTTTCATTACTAAAATAAGAGTGCCATCTGGATATGTTTATGTGATTTCCTGACAGATGAAATCAACTGTTCTTCCACAGTATTTTCCTGGTTCATTGTCTTTTCAAAAACTTTTACAGAACATAAAACTAATGATCCACCCTCCTTTGAGTGAACGTCAAAAGCAAACAACTAGACTATCCATGAGAATTGTACTACCAAATCATTGGGTTTTTTTCAGTAAATCACAGTGCTCAAATATTTTAACAAAATGGCAATGCATAACTCCAAAGGAAATCTGACCTTCATGTTCGGCAAAAGTGGTTTTAAATTCTGAATTCCCACGACATTGATTATATAATTGGTTGTAATGAGCTACAGTAACTTTTTACAATGTCAGTAAAGGCTTAATTTTTCACCCTAGTTCCCAAAGAAATTAGGCTTATGTGAAAAAGTCCTCTTGAATTACCAAGTTTAGCTGAACATCACAAGGGTAGGTTAAATTCTACAACTCATGCAAAAAAAGATGGTTAAGTGCAAAAAGAAAAAAAAATCCAAACCAATTCTATTATTCAGTATTAGCTTGTCTGTGAGCTAACCCACACTGTTAGACACGAGAGAAATGAAACTTCTTATGTTTAATTGCTCAAATAGTTACTTACTTTGTAATGTGATACCCAGTCACAAAAGGAGGCCAGGTATCTTTCACCTGAAATTCCTACCTTGTGGCTTCCTACCAATGCCAACATTGCAAAGACACTAAAAATTAAACAAAGAACCCCTCCAACAATAACAAGGTACTTGAAAAGTATAATGCCTTAGCAAACCCAGCCAAATTCATAATTTATCCCCCCGCCAAAGTACTGTTTTCCACATAGTATAATGATTATTCAGGGAATAGAAATTCTGAGAGGCAATACAGCCAGCTGCGACTTGCATCTCCTGCATGGAACTACTGCCGACCCTTAAGCCTTGCACGTCTCAGCAGCACAACGCTTGCCTGAAGATGCATAGAATTTAAGCCCTGACACAATGAGTAAATACAAAAGATGGGTGGTGGCAGATGAGAATTGCAGGCAACTGCCAATAACGTCACACAGATTTTGCTAGTAACTTTCTGTTGGTTGGCTTCAGATTGAAGTTGAAGTAGGTTTTGGCTGCTAGGAGATCTGAAAACTTACCACATAGTATTTAAGTATTTATAGCTGCTTAAACAATTCTGTCCTACAGCACTGACAAAACAATGCTTGTAGCTATACCAAGGTTCTCTTTTGCAGGCTAACATGACTATGTCAAGGTCAGCAAATAAAGGTTAATAGAGCAAAAAATTAACTTGCTGCTTCATTACCAATTTAGGTACTAAGGTTTTGCTTTAAGATTGTCTTTACTATGCAAGGCAGCTTGCAACCTACTGCAGAACAGAAGAGCATTCAGAATACTTTGTCTTTTTTCCAGTGTATATTATATCCTAGATAATGCTCAATGAACATTTAGGAGCCAACGAATTATGCTTTGGGATGCTTTTAATAGAACAGAAAATCCAGTAGTAAGAGCTACTAGCGTTTTGTAACGACTGCGGGCAGTATTAGCAGTGAACGTACACATACTCACGTATTTACGTCCTCCACTATTAAGCCATAATACCATGTCTAGAAAACAGCAGTTCCATCAGCAGTCCTCTCTCTCAAACTCATCCAAGGTTTTCAAAGAGGTTTCTAAAAGGCTTTGTTAGCAAAGCAAGAGGGACTTCAGGCAGGTTTACAAGTTCTCCCATACATTGTGGGACCATGCCACCTACAAAGCGCTCGCTGGCTTGAGAAAAACACCTGTATTTGAATCTCAGTTATTCACATTTCTGACACAAGCGTTGCTTCACACTCTATAAAGCCACAAAAGGTACCAAGAAGTACAAGACTTAACCTCCTGGGCACTAATAGTTCTGAAAGTGCCGTGAGAGGCCCTGGCCCAGCCTCTTCCCTTGCAAAAAGTTGGATGCACTTTTGATCGGTTTTACCAGGACTACTGGCAACTAGAGGCCTTTACAGGTCAGAAAATCGGAAGCTTTCCTATTCATTTTCTTTTGTGCAGTACAAAACACCTCGTTACTTTACAGGTAGCCAGCTTTTCCCTTCTGTAGCTATCCAAGGTGTACCATGATGCGGCCAAAGCAGCGCACTTCGCCTAATACACCGACCTCCCAAATAAGCCAAAGCTGGTTTTGCCCCACGCGTAGCTCGCCGTTCTGCAGAGGCCGCCTCAGGAAGCGGCAAGTTCGCTAACCCGAAAGTTACGGGAGCAGTCGGGAGTCGCCTGTGCGGTGATTCTCCCGCGGCCGAGCGCGTTCGGGGCCGTTTTCCTTTCCCCGCAGCGG
>NW_010548001.1:0-6449 GCF_000687285.1 Phaethon lepturus | reverse complement strand
CTCAGTACTCTTCGGTGGATCCCATCAGGCCTCATAGATTTGTGAGTATCCAGGTGGCATAGGAGGTCTTCCAGCTCAGGGAGATGAATACCCTGAGGATACTTGGTCTGTCCATTAAAGACAGAGGCAAAGAAATATCTTCACAGCTGCACATTAGGTAACTCAATTAAGTACTTTATCTGGATCAATAGCACAAATAGTAACTTGTGCTCAAATGTGTTAAATATATGCATAGTAAAAAAAAATTTAAAAGGCAGCAAATTGAAAATTTTGTAACAGGAATTATTGTGTGACGTTCCTCATATTTCTCTCAGAGAAATGTTCTGTTTTCAATGATTTTTCACACTTCAGTGAAGTGAAAGGGATGTAGAAGATATGAGTTCCCTGCTTTGCTACTGTTGTTTGAATAGGAGGCTATTCATTAGTGCTTTACTAATGGTTGTGATGACTGTGTCTTTGCAGTGGAAAAGGTCATCCTATTATGAAAACAGCAGGCACAGCATTTTCTGAAGAGCATTGCACACAGCTAAATCCACCATCAGAGGACTCACCACTTTCTTTCACCTGCTGTTTTCTTCTTTTTTTTATGAAGTCCTAACTTTTTTGCATTATTGTGTTAGAAGTTTCAATCAGACATTTACAAACTCTACAACCTTGTTCCTGTTGAGACCCCCTGATCAGATCAGTAGAGGGAACATGCACGAATTTTACAATAATAAACCTTTGATCTGAGAGCTGATGGACACTATCATCTGCTTATGATGCTTTTTAATGGATGCAAGTGTTGCTCAGTTACCACAGTTTCAAACATCCTTGTGCTACTTTGATATGTGGAGGAAGAGATGGGATCAAGTCACAGTAATTTGCCTCTCACTTGATTAAAGGACTGCAGATGCATAACTTCATCTGATAGAGCTCAGGAATCCTCTGAGACCCAAACACTCTCACAGGAGAGTAGATGGCACAAAACTACCTCCTCCCCATCTTCACGGATAATAAAGGCTGCATTTTTCCTAACCCTACTCCTGCATGAAGGCCATCACAATCTTCTTTGAAAGCACCATAATACATATAGAATATCAGCAATTAAATGTCATTTAAGTTTTGTGGAAACCTTCTTGATTGCATGTTTCTCTTGATTCCTTTCTTACAGATTTTTTTTTCTAGTTTGATTAAGAAATAGAATTTACAATAGGAAGAGAACTGTAGAAAAGAAACACTAGACTAGTCACAGTAAGTCAAAGGAAAATATTTTTCCTCATTCCCATAAGACAAGTTGCTTATTGACTGGTGCCTTAAGGCAGTGTTTGGGCCTTGAATGTGACTGTAAAACCAACATTTTGGGGTTCTCTGTCATTAACTTCAACTTTCAGCATCACATTTGCTCAAGATTTCCTTTTTCTTTTTTTTTTTTTTTTTCCTTGTGAATTCCAGTTTGAAGAATTAAATTGCCCTTACGCTTCTAGAGACAGTTTAAGGTTTTACCTGGTCACAGATTAACAGCAGCAGTAGAAATTTTGCAGTCCAAAAGGTAGCCTTGATTACAGTAGGGCAGACTCACCAGAGGTTGATATCAAGAGCTAGGCTGCATAAATGCACATGCAGTCACCATTTAGCCTGGAGGATCTCAAAACCTAGTGTAACACTCCAGTAGCATAAATCAGAAATCATCAAATAATATTGCACTGTTAGAAAACTTCACTAAGCAGAAATTCTGGTCTTATATGTCTGACAGGTGGTATGAGAAGAAAAGAACCTGACCCCAGGCTATGTTTGCTGAAATGACAGTTCGGAAAAAAAGAAGCTTACTTTTGCAGAGGAAAAATCCCAATCATAATAAATTGTAAATCCAGCCAATGACATCCAGCATATTTTTTGAGTAAAACACTTAAACGTTGAAGTCACTCTCAGGGAATGTCTGTTTCACTCACCTTCTTTCACTCATCCACTACCTTGCAGGCTGCAACACAGCCATCACATTATTATTTTTGTTTTTCAAGGAAAGACTCATAACAATTAGTGGGAAACAGATAGTGGTAATGAGGTGTACAGGATAAGAAATCAAGATTGTGGAATTGTGGACTTGTTCCAAGCAGATTTCTTGCAAGTGAAGCTATCTGTAGCATAAAAAGTACCTAATTCCTGCAAAGAAGGAGAAGAGCTATGAGATGGGCAAAGTGTTAGTCTAGGAACTTTGTGTTCAGCAGAATTGGGTTTTTGAAGGACCACGGTAGCATGCTCTAAATGGAACAAATCTAGTCCAATGCTGGTGGACTTTCTGTCCATAAAAAAGCCCCAATAATTGGTTTAAAAGAAAATTGTAGAGAAAGCAAATCCTCTAGAATTGTGCAGATCCACCATTGTGAACATTTTCTCATGTTATAATTTCCTTTATTAGGAGTACTTTGTTGAGAGCTCTAAATGCATACGTTTGAATCCAGTTCACACCCTGAGGAATTTTTAGTACTGAAAAGTAGCATTGAAGATCCTCACAAAAAGTATCTTATGTTAATTCTATCTAACATATCTAAACCAGTATCCTCTAATGGTAGGTGCACTGCACAAGTGCTTGGAGGAAAAGGTTCCATAGCTAGCTCTGGTATCAATTCATGACAAGTCAGTGACTTTTTCTTTCTGTGATCCACAATCAAATTAAAATTGTTTTGCTGTTGAGACCACAACATGGTGGCAGATCTCTTCTGATCTGATCAATTTCCTTACTAAAGGATTGTATATAATGAGGAAAATTATGAATTCTGGAGTCTGTCATAGTTTGCAGATGGTCCAGATTCACCTATCAAATGTTGACCTGGGCAGCTGCAGAAAATGATTCTCCATCACTATGGAGGAAGAAATTATACAGAAATATTTTTTGTCAGTAGCAAGACATTTATATTTACAGGAGTCACTCTGAAGATATAACTATATCCCAGATGTTTCATCTTTCACCGCTATTCTGTCCTCCTCCCAAGCAATTTGATATCCTGCAGTACTTCATTGATCTGTTTAAATAAACTTTCTACAGGAGCTCAGAAAGAGTTTCATTTCCTCCAGTAGAAATAGACCTCTTGTGGTAGAAAACAAACCTAGTTTATTTCTTACAAAGGCTAGAGAGCTTGAGTTTAAAAATCCCATTGGCCCCATGCTCCTACTTCTGTGAAGGTCAGACTTCATCTCCCTACGTTGTGGTGTTACACATTAGTTTGTTGCAGAGATCTTGCCCAGGGAGTCAAAGCTTTGATCTAGATCTTCCCATCTCCCAGTACTGCCCTGAGTGTTGTCCAATACTTAAGTGGGTAATATATAGGCAGTCCTTTGAATATAGGACTTTTCTTACCACCGGCTAGCAAAATGAAATATCTTTTACTTATTCTTTCATTGTATCATAAATTTCCATTCTTGCCTATTCTGCAGCTCCTCTAAAACAAAGGAGTGTAAAGTAGCATGCACCTTAAACTTTTTTTGGTCTTAAGAGTAAAGAACTCTTGCAAATTAGGAGCAGAAGCTATATAGCACCTCACACTCACCTGGTCACGTAATTCACTGTTCCGTTTTCAAAACATTTACCAAATAACTGTCTGCTATTCTAAAGCTCAGTTCCAACTTCCCCAGTAACACTTTCATTAATTAATTTTTTTATTCTTAATGAAAGGGAACATGGTCGTGATGTTTTTACTGAATATATTCTGTTTGAGACTGACCATACTTAATGGACCAGTTTCCCCAGAGAACTTAGACAGAAGCTGGGTTATTGTCTTCTAATTTTGAACCATCATAGAGCACTGGTACAATCTAGACATCGAGCTGCTCAGACTACCCTGCATTTAAGATTCCTCATAACTGTCACTTGTAATGCAGGGAATTTATGATCCAAAATAATATTAAATGTTTGTCAAATGATTTTTGGTTTTGTTGTTTTGATATCTCAAAGGTAGAAGATCTCTTCTCCTTGACTACATAAACAGCTATATGTTTCTTTATAGATAAATCTAAACTGATACAAAATCTAGGCAATCCATTATTCCATCCATTTAAAATGTTATGCTCATCTAAAAGGTAGGCATAGAGTAATGGCTTGAGTTAACAAACTCCTGAAGGGTAAATTCTGCACTTTACCAGTATGTAATGCATAGTGATAATCTATATTATTCCTTAATGAAATTTGTGTATCTGAAGAAAAATCCACTGAAGAAACTGATATTAATCCTGCTAGAATGAGTCTAACATAAGAGTATACAACTTTTATGCTGAAAGAATACAACTTAAAGAGTGATGTTTCTAAATATGTAAACAAACAAATGTCTAAACCCAAAATTTTTATCAGTTTCAAAATAGGGGAAGGTTGCAGAAAATAAGAAAAAGCAGCAAAGAAAATGCTTATAAAAATCAGGGGAAAGCAATACCTTATTCTGTATAACAGCGATTTCTTACTCCTTCCCAAAAGATTATGTATAGCAACAGGATACTTGTTTTAGTAGAGCTTACCACTATTTAGCAAAGAATGTCCCTTAACAAAATAAAAATAATGTATAAAATATGAGAGTAATTTTCAGTTATTGGTTTGGGGGAGGGAAGAGAGAGTAATGTGATGGTACCATAAACTATGTTTCATAGTACAGTTCAAGCAGATTATTATTATGTAAATGTTTATTTATCACAAAACAAGAGTTCACCTGACTACTGCATCCACTGGAGAGCTAGTATGTTACTACATATGGAACTAGTCCCTTGGCTAAAACTATGGCATTTAATAGGATGTCAGAAGCTTAGGCTCAGGTCTTTAGGGAAAAGTTCTCTATTCCTCTCTGTAAACATGAGTTGGTGTCCTATTTTTGCTGCTGTTTCCTCATAGCACTTTATCCTAATCCACATTAACCCAGTATATATCTGTGATGTGAAAGTAATGTAGCAGTATTGTAATTAGCTATAGTAATTAAAATTAATCATTTTGCAGAAATGGTTGACCGTGTTTTGCACACTGTACATTTTATTGTCTCCTTGTTATTTCAGCCAGCGTTTGACACATACTAAATTTCCCTGCAAAAGCATTTTCTCTTTGCAGATTGAAAGATAGAAGGTTTTATAAAAGGCTGGCAGTGTTGAAAGCTCAGTAGATGTAGGGAACTGCTAATTGCATAATATGGTGCTGCAAAGCTAGTTAATTTTCTTAATGAATGCCATAAAATAGTTTTCAAAAAGGATCAAAACAGGAAATCATGCTGAGTGACCCTTATTTGGAAATTACTTCTGAGGTAAACAGGAAATATATGTGCAGACTTGGTAGCTGATTCTGCAAATGCTGACGTACACCCCCAGCCTTCCGCAAGTCAGAATTTCCACTGGAAGAGAAAGAGAAGTTCCACTGATGGGAGAAGTTACGGCTGCGTTACCCTGTGTGAAGTGTGGTTACAGTGGAGTCGTGTACCCTCCCCACAGTAACCTTGAGGCACCTGTGGAAGCATGAATATTTGCACCCTAATACTTCCATTGCTTACAGCCCTGGGGGGCTGAAATGGGGTCCTGGGCTCTGGGTGGATCAGCGGAGACCCCAAAGGGGCTGAGCAGAGACAGTCACGCCCATTACTGTCCTCAGGGACCTGATAGTGTACATCCTGAGCCCCCCACCTTTTTCATTAGTTCTCTTCAGAGAAAAGAATGTCTGCCATTTTCACCAGGATGATAATTTAAAAAACAAATAACAAGAGTGAGTTTCAGATGCCAAGTTCCTATTTAACACAATTAAGTGCATAAGTTTCCTTGTTCAATGCATGGGAAACTTAACTGCCTAAATCTCTGTATAATCCCTGGAGCCAGAGAGGAAACTTTAAGACATTGGTAATCCAAATATAACAATGTCCCTTTTGGATCTAGTAATTTTGACAAAAAGACATAAATCTTTTAATTATTACAGAACTGCTTCTGCAGTCTATATACTTAATTTCTGGCCTTCGGATCTGATACACAAACATGTATCTTTTGGGGGTAAGAAAGTAGATATTAGAAATCTAATCTAATACAAAGGAACCATTTATTCAATGGCATACCTAAATATGTTATTTTTATTCTCAGGAGAATAATTTCTTATTTAGTTGTACCATACATGTCCCCTTTCATAACAGTTATTGACAATATATGTTCATTAAATACAGGATATCCCTGTTGTATTTGTATTGAAAATCATCTACAAGTAAACTGACTCAGAGTTGAAAATGCTCTGAGAGTATTATTATATGTATTAAGTCAAAATACTGGGGTTTTCTGTTTAAGTTAAACATTAACCTATAAATTAGTGCAAAAAATAAAGTAAAGCAAAATTATAAGTTGAAAGTAAAATGCTTTTTTTGGCATCTGAATACCCCCCACACATGCCTTTTCCCCCTGGCATAACTAATGTGTAGGCTTTTACTTCACTTCTCTGTCTTTGTTTTATAGCAAAACCAGCTTTCAGA
>NW_010548000.1:11850-19235 GCF_000687285.1 Phaethon lepturus | reverse complement strand
GGCTGCCCTGCCGGCGGGAAGGGGCAGTTTGGCACCCCGGGGGGGAAAAGACTCTTTAGATTAATCTTTCCGCCCCTTCCCCGCTGCCACCCCCGCGCAGACTAGCCTAAGGGTTTTTCATTCTTATTACATCTTGGCGCCTATCTAACCATTTTGCAGGGGAGTGCGAAGGGAAGCCTTGAGTTCCATGGCAAAACTCCCTCCGCCAAGCCAGGACTTCACTCTACGTATCTCAAAATATCAAAGCCAAACAGTGGCATTGGGGATATTTTCAGGTAGCTTCAGAAAACGGTCCTTCTTCAACTCTTTGTTTCTTTGAGAAGATAGGTAAAATTCTAATTTTCCTCAGAGAACAGCCATATGTGTAAATACAAATTATGCTGAATTTGTAATGCAGTGTATAGAACAGAGAAGACGCTCATCTCATGCAAAAAGAATTATGTTTACGGGACAATAAAAAATTAATTTTATTAGAAAAAAATTGTTTTGCCTCAAATAAATTACAGAAGTTAAATCAATGAGAAAAGGTAGACTCGACCAAGGTGAGAGTTCCTGGCAAAGAACCTGACCTGCAGATAAACCGATGTTCCTGGCCTCCACATTTTTATTTAACCTACAAGAAAAAATTAACACGATTAATGATTGAGACATATAAATAAAACATTTCAGTCACCCTACAGATAACACTGCAGGAGCTCTGACTGTGTTTCATTTATTAGTGTATTTTATGCAGTCTGCCTACAACGTCATTGGTAATTTTTACTGCCTGAACCTTGACACTTCCGTGGCAGAAGCAGTGAGCCTGGCTTTACAGGGCTTTGGCGTAGGCAAAGCAAGCAGGGTAATCCTTGCTTATACTGGAGCTGTCTGCCTTTTGTTAATATTCATCAGAAACTCCTGCTCTTTATTTCAATGTATGTCTCTTAATCCCACCATGAGAATAACCTCATCCAAAAGCAAGACCATTAAGCAAATTCATGAATACTTTCCTCATAATACTCATCCTTCTTATGTCAACATAATAGTGATGTTTTTTTCCTTTAATATTAATAACACATTTGTACTTGAAAAAGGTTTTCTTAAGTATTCCAGAAGTTAAACAATCAAATAAAAGTTGCTGTATAAAATCAGATGTATTTTATGATTTGCGTTTAGACACAATGATGTCCCCTGGAAAGTACCTCCTGAACTTGTGGGACTCAAGATAAAACTTTGCATGGTTTACACAAGAAATAACTGAGCTGGGTTTCTCCAGATAATTCCTGGAAAGTGGAAGACATCAATGGAACTGGAAATACACTTGAACGATATAGGTGTTTCATCGAACTTCTTGTGTTAAAGTATAATTTTACATTTTCATTTTCAGTTTTCTTCCTTGAAATGCCTTTTCAAACTTTATGTTGTAACAAAGGAGTCTAAAAAGTAAAAAGTAAACAACAAGCAAACAAACAAACAAACAAGAACCCCCGAACAAATATATCCAAAGCATGAAAGTAAAAAGTTTAGTTTAATATGAAGTAAATTTTCTTGGGAAATTTGCTATTTTCAATTTTCATCCCACTGAGAAATTAGGAGAAAAGTATAAATCAGGAAGAAAGAAAAACTTTTACTCATAATCATGCTGTAAAATGTGAATTTTAGGTAAACATTGCTTTTCAAAAAAATCATCCCATTTTCTGAAGTTCATTAAAAGAATGTTTTTTCTGAGTGCTATTATTTTGTCTAATACTGCTAAGATTAAGATGGCCTTTGATTTTCTGAAAATTATACATCAATGGTTTCATTCCTCTAGCAATCAAGATAATTAGGAAAAAAAAAGGAGGTTTTATTAGTTCCACACCAGAATTTTTAAATGTCTGGCAAAGCAGCTATCATAACCATTAATATAATTTATATTTGTATGTATTCATTGTTATATTAATACAATAAAGTGTTAGAATAATTCAGGGATATTCCAAATGACCAGAAGAAATATGGGCAAAAGCGTCTTGTCAATTTTTAAGAAAATGCACCAATAGCATCTGTGTAATTATATTCCTTAGCTTTCGGTTCCAGGCTCAATCTACCTATCTAATGACACCAAAATTGACGGTTTAACTAATACAATACACCATCGCTCTATAACAACAATTACCATGAAAAAATTGATGAGTGCTCCTCAACACTACACTGAGATCAAATAGATATGTTAGAAATTAAAACAGGCAATTTCAAGTATGGTTGATTTCCCTTGTCAGTGAAAGTATTTGAAATAATAAAATACATAAATAAGGGTGGTTTGCTATTCCATCATTAACGCTATCTAAAT
Organism: Phaethon lepturus; assembly: GCF_000687285.1. Lineage (NCBI taxonomy): Eukaryota > Metazoa > Chordata > Aves > Phaethontiformes > Phaethontidae > Phaethon > Phaethon lepturus. The sequence continues at coordinate 16,927 of NW_010548000.1, read as the reverse complement.
GTGATTTATCTTATTTCACTACAGCTATTTGAAGAATTTACATAAAGCTGGTACAATTCAGGGGTTGGATACGGGACCAGAGATCTAAGGGGACCCCTGCTCAGTGATGGGTTGTGTTCAGTTTTGCAAATTAAAAAAAGAAACAAATTAACAGTTTTTCTAATCTTTGGCCCTCATTTTCCTTTGTTGCTCTGGAACATAGACTTAACTCTTTTTTGTAGCCCTTCATCAAGTCTTGGCAGCTTATCGCTGGCTCCAAGGCAGGATACAGGTTAGCAGGGTATTAGCTCTGTGTCATCTTCATTTGAGACCAAAAAAACATTCAGTCAGCTCATGAAAGATATAATAGACCTGGCAGTTTATTATAAACCCTACGCACTCCTAAATAGTCCCAACAAGCAGGTACACTCCTGCAGCGCTCTGATCTGCAGTCAGGCATTTCAGGGATGTATGGAGGATAATGTTCCCTTTAGATCCAACTCTGTCCCTTTGCTAATCTCCTGTCAGCCAAATTCTCCTTGCTTTTCTCCATTTTGCACCATGCTTTATTTTAGAAATCCTTAATTAGACACCGAGGCAGGTTACAAAGGCATAACATCACTGATGAGTCAGCATTTCAGCTAACAATTGTCAAAGTTTTTTTATTATTTTATTTTTGAAGTCCCAAACCAAGAAGTGTCAGACTTTGCAGCTCACTTTCTGGGTCTTTGAAATGCAAATAAGTAAGTCCAGTAGACTGAAACTCAATCTGAATTACTCAGAAATGTCAGAACAAGAAAGGCTTTGCAACTGCAATGCCCTATTTAACAAACCTTTTTAAAAAGATCATGGTGAAAGCGTGGCATTTGTCGCTTAAAAGTCTTTAAAGAGTGCTCTGCCTAGTCACAGTATGAGCATGATTTTGAACATACAGGTGTAAATGTGTCCTTAGCTAAAGCACACAGTTTGTATCCAGTTCACCAAAGACCCTCTTACTGGTTTTATGTATAGTGTGGTCTAAGTGTGGTGGTGCAAATGGGATGAGCTCCACAAGTTAAGGGTCAAATCCTCAAAACCAGCTTTATTCAGCCATGATTTCTGCAATTCACATCACGCTTCAGTGGTGCACCTGAAAAGTGACCTTAGTGCCAGGTAAGTCCCACTTCTGTGAGGAGAGGTAAGCAAATGCATGAGAATCCCCTTGACTGGATGCTTCTCTGACAGACTGCTTCCTCCTATGCAATCATTAGTAGGAGTTAATTCAACGTAAGAACTTGTTCATATAAGATTTTTTAGAAGCATGGGTCTTCAAAGCCCACACCAACCGCAATATCCTACGCGGTCATTAGCTGTATGATTCACCAGATTTAATTGTTATACAAAAATATTGATGTGGCCACACGTTCCCAGACATGTGACATCTGATCTCCTCCTCTTCCTGAGTATTTAAATAAACCAGTGGAACAGCCTTATTTGCCGTGCTGTTGCCTTGTTCCCTCGCAGATATGGGGCCACCTCCCCTTTTCCCGGCTGCTCCTGCTCGTTCTCCAACTCCTGTACTCAGCGCAGTGCCCTAAGACTTCACGCAAGTTGTAAGCTACGTTGGTCTACAAGTAAAACGTGTCACCAGACGGACACCTTTCCTTAGGTGAACAGAATGAAAGGGTAGAAAAGATACACTGGCAACTGCTTATAATTTACTTGCCTTTTACAAGGCAAATAGCCCAGATTGTGCTATGAAGGCTTTTCAGAACAGACATTAAGGTTAATCTCTAGGTGAATGCTTTGTAATATGACTGTAAAAGTCTGTTAGTTTTCTAACCCACTGAAATCTTCTGCAGAGTCAGGGTGTACAATGGGGTGGCCGCAGCCATCAGGGCTTGGAAGGTACTCGGCAGAGCTCCGGGTGACTGCCACCCAGCTCCCCTCCTGCTCCACCTGGGCAATGCTACCTGGGCAAAGAGTGGTTTGCTCTTCAAACAGATCCCTTCTCTGTTTCCATCTGAATTCACTCAAGAGCTCTCAGTAAGAACTGCCTGAAGGAGAATGGATGCAATCATAAACCCTAGAGAGGCTCCTTGCAGACCTGAGTTGGTGTTACCCACCAGGCTCTTCTACCTTCCATTCCACAGATCAGTAAAGGCTACTGAGTACCACCAAGTTTCCCACCTAATTATACCCACCTGGGATCTCTAAACACAAGAGTTTTCCTGCTAACACAGCCAGGAATCCATTTTCAGATGACGAGAGCAACTCCCTGCTTTATGCTGAGGTGAAGTCTTAGGTCAGCGTTTTGCTGCTACAATACACAGATGAGCTCAGCAAAGGTCTTTAAGAAAACAGACCTTCTTAGACCTAATTTCAACCACCAGTGAGCAGTTTCTGTCATCATTCTTTCTCACCAGTCAGCGCCTGTGAGCTCAGCCATTTCTCCTCACCCAGTAAGTTACTTCAGATCAGTGCTGTCAAGAATATAAATAACTTTTTTGTTTCACCCCATTGCCATTCCTCCTCCTCCAACAGATTCAGAGATCGAGCAACCTGCTGGAATAGCAGACAGAAATTCATCCCCTCGTTCGAGTCCGAACACCTGTGCACCATCTCACTTGCATGATGATTGCTGCACTCATGGAGCAAGCACTGCGTCTTCAGTGTTATTTGGCAATTTATAAACATATCTGAGAAACTAAAGCACGTATGCTCTGTGGCTGCCTGTTTACCCCCAGCTTCTGCTTGGCATCTCCCATGTATTTGAAGAGAAAAAAACCCACCCCACAAAACAAAACAAATTATAGGAATACTGAAAGACTATACCATGAGATACCTACACAGAATGGAGTGATTAATTCAAATTAGCATAGGGGCTTTAGTGAGCCGCAGGGACACAATGATTAATGTGAAAAATACTTCACGCTAGAATAACAAAGTAGACTTACTCAGTTCCATATATTACTGCAATTAGAGGAAAAAAAAAAGTAGACTGTGCAATATTTCCATGGAGGCTAAGCTAAAGGTACATCTACATCTGTCCTTAGTGTGAGTGTCTTTAGCCCAAAACCTTGCCCTCAGCATTTCCTAGCTCTTCCCAGAGGGGACCCTGCCATGGTGACCCCCCCCGTGCCTCATCCCTGCGCTTGCTCCATCCCTGAAGACACAAGCCAGTCTCCCCTCCCTCCAGCAAGTTGCACTTGGCTCTGTCTCACCTTCTTAAAGGAATGTAAAACAACCGCGGAGAAAGTACAAACAAAAAGGAGCTGCCACATACATGTTCTGGAAGAGCTTATTCCTGTGTGGGAAGTGTTAGAGTGCACTAAAGAACTTTTATATCTGTGTAAGCCTAACAGCTTGGGATCGTGCCAGCACTGCCAAAGAAGGAGAATTTCACATCCCTGCTTAATCTGACTATCAAAATTTTGTGCGGGCCAAAATGAGATTTTATTAGTATTGTTCATTGCTTACAGAGCGTGACTGTGCCTAACACCGAAATGGGATGAAGAATGTCCTGCTTCCATCGCTTGAACTGATACACAACTGAAATACTAGTCTGCATGGGTGCATTTTCCGTTATACCCTTCATGTGCTGCACAAGAGTACCACGACCTGAGGTCTGAGGCTCCTTGGTATCTGCAGAATAAACAAATACTTCATGAAAACCTCTACCTGCCCCATATCTAGACAGACTCTGATTTGAAGTACCATGTGCAAACAGGTTTTTTTACCCTGCATTTTTAATGAGTGGGGAAATAACCTGACTAAAACCTAGAGATTTATATTAATAAGGATCAAGCGGTAAATAAAAACATTCAAATGCAATGTTGTCCCCTATGGCCAAAGGCAATACCTTTTATTTGCCTTAGCATACTGGATTCACTGAGCTGATGAATAAATAACAACAGCTAGCGCAGAGACTACTGTCGATGTTATGTGCCAGAAGAAACAACACACCACATTTGCCAGGAACAAAGACAAAAACAATACCTTGCATAGTACGGTTTGGAAAGTAAAATTTAACTATCCTCTGAAGTAATTAGCAAGTGCATGAAACATGTAAACAGAGAAAAAGGGACATCTCTCTACATCTCAGACTGTCAGCCACGGATCGGGAGTGTGAACTTGTTTGACAGTGACAAGGCAGCAGCAGAAAGCGTGGCACCGCTCGGTTGGCAGGATTTCACAAAACCACAGCTCTTTCAGAAGGGCAAATTAGCTGTTCTTGTTCTGCTTTCTGCCCCTTCTAAAATATGCTGTCTGCATCCAAATAGAGACATAGGGACGCAAGACAGCTGGGCTGTCAGGGATCCTGCTAATCTAGATCTGTCAAGGTGAACATGTGAAAGACTTCAATTTTCTGTAGCCCTGTTAGAGGAGGAAAATGATGAGCTGTCCGTACTCAGCTGCTGCCGTCGAGGAGTCAGTAAGCTTTCGGCAACACTCGATGGTGTTTGAATATATAACATACTCCAGCTTCTTATGCATGGCGTGAGGATGCAGCCAGCCGGTGCCCACATGGAGGGGCTGCTGCTAGTTCAAGACACTGGAAAAAATCATGTCTTGGTTTGTTGTGTCGCGGGAAGAGCCAGGGTGGTTTTATACTTCACAGGTTTTCTCTACCTGTGGTTCAGGCACCCATCCTGATAGCATCAGACTCCCTGAACTGAAAAGTTAGCAATCCCAGAAGCATTGACTCAGTTTTTCATCTTTCTGTGGCAGAAATTACTTTACGGCTATGTACTGTTGGCGCTGGCATTCTTCGGGGTGAAATGTTAAAATGGGGAATCATGTCTGTTCCATCTGGGCGTTTAAAGAGCTGGTGGCGTTTTGGTTGCAAGCTGGAGTTCACCACAGTCTTCCTGGCTTCTCCAGAGATACTGCTTCAAATTCTGACAATATTTTCTTATTTTCTAAATTGATGTTTTTCTAAGATTCATTTCATACGCAGACAGAAACGTGGTGGTACCTGCACCGCTGTAGAAAAGATAAGGATTTTACTAAAATAAGAATTAGAGAACATTAAATGAAGAAGAGGCTACCCCGGTAAGTGGTATCCTGACAGCATGCTCAGCAGATATCTTTTCCAGATAAGCCTACTCAATACTAG
>NW_010548000.1:0-11819 GCF_000687285.1 Phaethon lepturus | reverse complement strand
TTGGAAGAGCAATAGGTGTTTTCAAAATGGACAGGCCATTAATAGCAGATAATTGAATCCCTGTGGTTAAGAAGTGCCACTGAATTCAATAGGAGCTGTGCATACATCTGAAGCCTACACATGCTTTTGACAGACGCTAGATAAGGTTATCTGGGTGGGGTAAGTTGGAGAGGAGAGGAGAACAGCACAATTCTGAGCAACAAAACCCCCATTAATTTACAATAAAAATTGAAAACACAAGCTGAGGCCCAAATATTTTTAGCATGGGCAAAAGTTTTCCCACAGTAATGAAAAACTTGGGTGGAAATATATGATTGATTGCCTTTGGTGTTGCCTTAGGAACAAAGTCTCCCTTCTCTCAAGTCTGGTCGTGGGAAGAACAAAGCACTGGGCTGTTTCACTAGAGGTCTGAGATGGGGGAATTGTAGTTATGTAGGTCTGCCATAAATATTCCTTTGCCATCTACCACTTATGTTGAGGAATGTGTGTGTGTATATATATATTTATACACATACTTGTAAAGAGTTTGGGTTCAACTTCAGTATCCTTTGGGTCACTTAACTTTGCTCCCCTACAAGGAACAAGAAAACTGCCCCTACATCAAGATACTCCAGTTTGTTCAAGAGTTTTGACATCCTCCAGACCAATAAATGAGGTATGTTGAGGGTTTTAGACAGCTTAATAAACTCCCAAAGAGAAATGAGAGAATTCACATGATAATCTGACTAAAGGGCTGGCTGGAGGACACACGCTTTAGGCACATGCTGGCAGATAACTGGAGAAGATCGCCTTCCAGCTGTATTTGAATCCAGCCAGTGCTAGATGTCCTTTTTTTATTCCTTGAAAGGATCTTATTGCATGTGAGCAACCTCCAGATAATGTCTTGGTGGTATATAAAGGCAATAATTATCCATCTAGCTGTAATGAATGTAATGGAACAGTGATGTGTCACAGTCAACACAGAGTTTATACCAGCTTCTTATTGACTCGTAGGAAAACATTAAATCTGGTGGGTACACCTTTGTGCCTGTAAGGTCATAGCAGCAAATAAGTTAAAAAGAAGACTTCATGAACTTTCTTCATGTTGTGAGCCTTGATTTCCCCAAGACAGAGGTTCCAGATCTGACCTGAACCCTTTGACTACTTGTCTTTGACCTTACCCCATTCGTTAGCTGTCTCTTTGCTACATTGCTAAATGCACATTAGCATCTTCTTATCCTAGATTTTTTTCTTTGGCTTCAGCTGTCCTGTATTTGATTATCTCTCTACTTAACTAAAACCCACACTCCAAATATTTCTGTTGCCTCTGCTTTCACTTTGGAATTAATTATGCCCTGTTTTCGTCTTTAATTTGGATTATAGCTGTACATTTGCAAAAATGCTTTGCTGGGAATGCATGCAGCATATATTGCCAGCAACTGTTGTCAAAATATGCTTACTGAAGAAGCTCCTATGCCAGAAAAAAATTTGCAAAATTCAAAAGAATTGCGCAGAACTTACAAGACTTTCTCCTAATTAAATCTTTATTATTTGTATTAAGCATTTGAAATAAGAGGTAAATTTATGTAGCCTTAGATTATTATTTTCTTGTAAATTTTGTCAATCTGCAGAGGTATTTCTTTGCTATTTCCCAATATTTCTCCAGTATTTCTACAAATCTTTGGAGGCCTCTGTTGATTATAGTTGTAAAATACAAATTAGCTCACAATTCTCTTGAAGACAGTGTTAAGACTAAATCTATAAAGCTCTTCCCAATACTTTTGAAAAAGACAGAAGTGAGGATTTCAGAGACATAATACATACTAATGTCTGTGCTATGTGATATTTCACAGAGGTTTTTCCCAAAATAAAAATGGTTAATTTGGTCAAACCTTGGATTTTGAATCTGTAATCACTGATAGGTGGATGTTTGCCTGATATAAAATTACATTATTCTACTGACATTGACGTAGAAAAACCAAAAGGCTTTCTATCTCTTATCTTTGGTTGTGCTTGAACTGTTTTGGTTTAAATAACTGCTTTCAAGAGCAAAAACAATCACAGATTGGAGATGATTTTCAGCACATTTTTTGGATGACTCAGAAATCTGACATTTTTGCCAATTCCACTGGCTATGCATTTGGGCCAGAAGAAGGGGAGTCTCAGCTCCATTGTACAAACTATCCGCGTAATCTTACAACTAAATATTTTGAGGCAATGCCAGAATGATGTACTGGTCTCCCAAAGGTGACTTACTTTTAAGTCATACTTTTGTTTAGATATTATTCCTCTATAATATCTAGGTATTTTTTTATTACTGGTACTATTCTCTAAAATTGAAGATGTTAGATTTTATCACTTGAGAGTTGTTGAATGTAAATTTGCAACCTGCATGATTTTGCTTTGTGAGCAGTCTACCAGCATCAGAAACTCTCTATAGCCCTATAAATATCTGTGGAAGGCTCCATTTGTATCAGGAATTAAATAGACAACAAGGAAATAGACCACTTGAAAACAATTTGTGCCCTCCTCCCCCCAAGTTCCCACTTAGTCTTAGTCTTCTCCTGAGGAATCTTTAGCTATTGTGCAAAAAAATCAAGGAAATTCTGCACATTTTACCAAAAAAAAAAAAAGAAGTTTTTTATCTTTGTGTTTGACAAGGAAGAAATTACCATGAGCCATTATGTTTTGGGGAATTGGGAATACCTCGTGCAAGCGTAATGGTGCCATTGGTACTGCTGATCCTTTTGGGAGCGACGACCTTTACGAAGAGCAGCAGCACAGAGCACCTTCCTTCCCCACCCAAAAGCCCTAACCCGCAAAGACAGAGGCAAGATGCGCAGAGTCCATACGCACCGGGGCTAGTTGCTAAGAATGTAGCCCGTGAATATGAAAATCCAGTACACAGTGCTGGGCAGCTCTCTGGCAGGCAATGTCACCAAGAGCTATGCCCTTCCAGTACAGAGCATATATATATATATACACACACACTTTTTTTTTTTTTTTCAGTCCATCAGAATTTGTGCTTGTGCTCTGAGAATTCATCAGCTAGCTATAAAGGCATAACAATAGCTGGTCAAGGACAGAGCATACAATGCCTTTTCACACGGGGCAAAGGCAATCAAGAGATTTCACACATATTTGTGCTGCCTGAGAAACATCCTTAATGTGTGGGGACACGGACAAGGGTAAGAGCAAGAAAGATAAATTATCTTGCTCCTAGCTACAGTCAGCCTGTGGATAGAAGCAGATTGACACAGTTGAGTACAAGCATCACGAGCCAGAGACTGTAAATACCTGTTAGAGTGCAAGCTGGGCTGAGCAAGGAAAAATGCTTCTCTCCTTCTTCCTAACCCTTCTGCTCGTCTTTATCTGTCTCTCCTGGTAATTTTATCATCCTTCTCAGAGAGCAGAGAGGGGATGGAAAGGGTAAGTGGCATTTCTAACCCTGACCCTGGATATTAAGAGTGAGGTATTTAAATCTGTAAAACAGATTTAAGAGTCATCAACCCCCAGAGACGAGCTCTTAGATTAGCAGCTCTAAAAACTCTTCAGGAATTACAGCTAAAGCAACTCATACAAAGCCTCCCAGTAATCCCATTTTTGCACATTTGCAAAAATGGTTTGAGGAGGCTGAGAACCATTCAGTCCTTCTGAAACCTGGTAGCTTAAGTGGCTACTGTTGTAGACTTTAGCTAATTACACTACTAGGTGCAGATCCTACAGAAAGATTTAGACCCGAGAAGAAACACAGAAGAAAATGTTGAAAATTTCTTTGAAATATTCTTACCTGCCCTCTTCCTAAATCCTTCTGTATTCTGCATATGTTGCAAAACTACTTCTGCTTTCTGATGGCTGAGAATTTTATAGAGAATACTACATATTGGGACAACACCTCATTTGCTGGATTCAGGTCTGGCACTGCACCATCCTTCCTGAGAAGATTAAGATGTCAGGAACTGGCCAGATACAGCCAAGAAGATAAGGGCCCACCTTCAGGTTTCGTAGTATCCTTAGAATGACAGTGTAGCATAAGCCTCTATTTTGGATCTGACCTAGGATTTAGCCCACCGTGCTACTTTTGGAAGATGGTCACTGCAGATGTCACCACTTTATAGACCACAGACAGCTTTAGCATTGCCTTGTGAGAACCCAGAACTACCAACAGGTCGCTACCAAGCTGATAGGGCTCCTGTGCCCCAGCATACCTGAGGATCTGGCTTTCCTTATCTTTTAAACTACAGAGCAGGACAGCCTTTTATTCCCTTCCAAACTGTGTGTGCACGTTTCCTTTAATGGAAACAAGGTCGGGGAAGGAAAGTTGCTGAGTTTCTGAACCTTCTACCGTTCACAGGACACAACCAGGGCATGGAAACCTAGAAGCGTTTCCACTAATTCGTGTGTAACTAGAGGTAGGTAGTTATAGGTAGCTATAGCTATACCTAACCTAATTAGGGTCTGTGCCTGGGAACATCCCAGAGAAGCCTCAGCTCCACAGGAAAACATGGTCCAGAGCTTACTCTACATGTGTGTAATGGACAGGAAAAGCGGGAGTCTTGTTGTAAAAGTTGACAGTCACTTTGTTGTCTTACATTCCTGCACTGGAAAAGACATGGAAGAGCTCTTTGTACTGGGAAACTGATATCTCGAAATCCTGACTGTGCCCAAGAACAGCACAGTGATCATCTGGACGCATGACCATATGGCAGGTCATATGTGGCAGGTGAAACTCCCAGGAGAGGGGTTTCCACCTTCAGAATACTACGGCTAAACACTTCCTTCCATATTGCGACAGGCAAAATGCACAGAACCCCATCAGACTCATACAGAGGTCTATAAAAGAACTAACATGTTCTGTACATGGAAAATTTAGTACAAAATTGAAATATGAATAAAAATATATTGGAATAATATTATCAATGTATTTTGAAATACAGCAGTAGTACCGCTTGATAGTCTCCAGTTGAATATTCTTGTTTTGTTTCACTTCAACTTTTGCATCTTTTTTTTCACTTTGATTTGCAACTTATTTAATCTACGAAGAATTTACTACAAAACAGAAAAAAAAAAAGTGTTGCTCATCAGCCAAAAGCAAACACTTTGTATTTAATATGGAAATACAACTCCTTAGAACAGCATGAATCCCTGATAAAAAAGAAACTTCATTGTTTTTCAAAATCAAATATTAGTGATTACTGTAAAGATCACTGTAAATACCACCGACATGAATACTCAAGGAGCCCATTGAACTCAGGATCTATTCACAAAAACAGCTATGATAATAACCATAAATCAGACCAGAGTTTACTGAATGTTAAGATTGATGAATATTAAACAAGAAACTTGTAAATTCCAACACAGCTGATCCTCCTCTAGATGAGTCAGTGAATAAAATCATCCTTGAAGTGTTCATATTCATGTACTGTTGAATCATATTTTTCATCTCCAATTGAAGAGCAGAATGACTCTATGTTATCTTAGTTTTATCTCCATGGGAAGCTAAAGACAGCTACTGTCATCTTGTATGCCAGGCCTGTCACACTTGGGACATGTTGCATTAGAAACCTAAGAGTATTACAATTCTTAAGTACAGTCTTCTCAAAAGCAAGATACAAGCTCTAAAAAATTCTTACCAAAAGATGAAATAAGAAAATCATTCCTCAAGTTGCAAGTCATCCATCTAGATGGAAAGGAATACTTCTTTGCCATTTCATTTTCAGACAGAAGAAAAATAAAAATGATGATCAAATGCAACAATTCATAATTAAAAACACAATTAAACCAAAACATCACAAATAATGTGTGCTTGCTGCAGTTAAAACTTAAGGCACAGAACTGCCTGCCTTCTAGGCAGTTGTCATTGTCTGCTAGAATCCATATGCTTGCTTAGGTACATGTTGATAACAGCTTAAGAAATGCTGATGGACGTATACAGCTGAAATATTATTGGCCAACTGTAAAATAGCAACAAAAACATTTTACTTACAAAAATGGATCAGTTAATGACAATTTTGGGGGTTTTATATATCTATATATACACACACAATTTTCATTATTACAGTAAAGTGTGACCTAGAGTCAAGGCCCATAAAAAAAAGGGAAATTCTGTGGTGTCTGAAAACCAACCACTCCACCCTTCCATTCTTTTGTTGTTCTCTGTGAAGAGAAGAGCCCCAACAATCACGTTAAAGATCTGAGTGAGCGACCACATCAACTTGGATGTATTCCCCAACAGCTGGAGCCTTCAGGAGTTTCCGCAGTCCCCAGGGACAGAGTTCAGCGCAGCTGGAGACGGGCCGTAAGGTGGCTTTTTTTTTGTGTGGTGCCCCAAAACAGCTGGTGCATTACCGAGCTAGCAGCCTAGCACAGAGCAGGCTCGGTGGTACTGAACGAGCCCAGAGCAAAAGGATAGGACCAGCAAATTCTTCATTTTTATGCTGGAGGAAGTGTCAAAAAGAATGCCTTTGCGATTAACAATTAATTGTCTTAAGCAGTATATGACATTAAAATGTAAATTTACAGCTCAATTTTTTAAGGTGCTGAACCATATGGGTTTAATCCACAGAGTTGTTAATGCATACACTTAAACTTTGTATGTGTTTAGTCTTATTGATGTAAGCGCTTCGCTAAAAGGGGCCAGATTACAAAGCCTCTTTGAGGATCTAGCCCTCAACAGTGCAAAGTAGTAGCTTAGGCCAAGACATCAGAGCGGGCTAGAGCCCACATGTGTTATTTGCATTTTGAATGAAAGCATTTTAATAATTTAATCACATTTGAAAACCATTGTACAGAGACGATCCCTAGTCATTTTGAGGAACTAAGTCCTCTTAAATTCTAATTCTTACCTTCCGCTTATTCACAAAATAGCTTTAAGAAATATCTTGCCACGGCTCAGCTTTTCCATCTCCACAATACTTACCTCAAAGGGCTATTGTGCATGTCATTAAATAATGCTGGTACAGCACTCTGAAGATCTGCGCTGGTATATATACTCTAAGAGAAGTCATCGTAGTGTTAGTACTATACGAAGGTTGATACAAATCCATGAACTGTACCATTGGTTACAATTCTTTAAACACAATCTCCAGCATAAAGACATTAAGTGTAAGAAATAGTTGACTACTTTAGAACATAGTTCTCTTAAGCCTTTATTCTTATAGCTATATTATATTCACATGTCAGAATATATCCAAACCCCTATTTTTATTTTAAGCTTGGCTGATTTATTGATGGTTGTGCTTAATTTTTAAAACATTTTCTCCTTTAGAAATTAGTCTTCTGTCAACCTTTCTAATGTACACAGTCTGGAGTCACAGCGTTCATCTTAAGCAGCTTAGCATTAATGTTTAATTCTGCAGTTTTTACCCTGGCTGTGCAGAACAGTTTGATAGTTCATGTCTTTTGCAATCAGTAGCTAACACATATTCCTGTATTCCCGACTGGACTGATGCTGTTGCCATTCTCTCCCACTCTATTTTCCTGGGGTTTTTTCCCTGTAATTTCTACCTGGTTTAATGCCCATATAATTTTTCAATAACAGGTAATTTTGAAAGCCAGCGATGGAAACGCTGAAGTACACAGGCTCTCTGGCCCCTCTTTGGATGCTGGCGTTCACTAGATGCTGTTGTACCAGATTATCTGAGCACCCGTGGACCTGGTCTGCTTACTTACTTCTGTGGGTCGTGGCCCCACCGAGGGCTTTAAGTCACATCAGTCCTTAGTGTTATAAGTAGCTCGTTCCCCACAGAGAAGACCTTTGCACAAATATTATTCTTGCTTTAACAAGCAGAAACAATATCTTAACTCTCTCTCACACTTCATATAGGACAAAATAAAACATGGGGTGTCTCATGCACTGACACATGCTCCCCAGGGGAATTTGTTAGCTTTAAATGCACTGCTTTTTTTTTTCATACCCTCTGCTTTTCTTCATATCCTCTGTCTACATTTCTACATGTTATACACATACATTTTTTTATACACCCCAGGTTTTGTTATCTGCTAGAGTCCATACCCAGTCAAAAGCCTTTTTAGTCTGGAAGAGTATATGGAGATTGGGTAGGTCCTGATTCAGCAAAGTGTATGCTTAACATTAGCCCGTGCTTATCTTCTATTAAACCTAATAGGACTAGGCACTTGTTTAATGTTAATTATACACTTATATGTTTTATGGATTGGAGCCTGGATTACTTATTTGATTACAATTAGGCCTGTGATTGCATGTTCACTGAGCTGAGACTATTCAGCAATGAGTCTGGCTGCTTGCGTGCTCCCCACCTACCCCCATTTTGAGTAGCAGAAGCTGCTGTGTCTGCAGTACTGAGGAGTTTCTATTAGCCTTGTGGTAATGACGGATTCTGTTCTTTTTACACATTCAACTACAAAAATAAAGATACCATTACTCCTTTTCTCAGTGCCTTGTGACTATGTACAGAGATAAAGCTTTCCTAATGAAAGCATTAGCAAACTGTCCCCAAAACACAACCCTTTACATCTTTAATCCATGAATATACACGTACATCACTTGTATCCAGAGAAGCTGTAAACAAGCTGAACTCTTCTAACCTCACTCAAAACTGTCAAACTAAACCCAAGAGAATATATGCTCTGGGGAAAAAGAAGAGGTAGAGCAACCTTTAGCAGAGCAACAAGATCTCACCTCTTCCACTGTAAAAAGCAGAAACTTCAGGGGAGAAGCTCCTGCCCTGCGAGACACTAACAGGCTTAGAGCTACTGTGACTGCAGCAATTTAACAGTTGACCTTGCAGAGTCAAAAACAACTGTCAGCTGGAAACAATATTAATTATAGCGGTATAGGAATGATGCATTTAAAAATCATTTTATAGAGGGTAATGATTACAAAGTTTTTTAAATAGTTCATTTCTTTATGCAAAGTGTCTTCTCTAGACAAACACATTAAGAAAAGCTGATATCCTCATCGGAATGGTCTTGTGGTTAAGGTAACAGATTGGGAGTCATTTCCGAGGTCTATGTCCTTTTCGTGTCTTATCTTTGAGAGACAGATTGTGAGCCAGTTATTCTCATTGATGAGCAGTACTCGCACTAGTTGTCCCATACAAAATAATGATACAGCTCATGCAGGCAGTCATCCATCACTGCAGAAAAGACATTCTCAATGTAACCTTTAGATTGCATGAGATGTTCAGGGAAGTTACTATCTCCTCCTGCGTTTAGCACAAGGGTCTCCCTGCAGCTGGTGTGTCAAAGTATCTGTAACGTAGGTAAAGACAGCCTCAACTGTAGATAGACAATATCTTTTAGAATATTTAAGTAAAGGTTATTATAGGCAAAATATTAAATTCTCAATATTTTCCACTGTAAAATTCTTATAGTCCACATCCCTAAATCTATTTGAGGCCTCAAGAACAAATCTGAGGCTGAAATAGAAAAGAAAAGGAATAGTTAAATACTGATTCATATATAAAAGCTTGGTTTGTTTTTTTCATAAATGACAATCATTCAAACTATCAATCATCTGGAGAGGAAGAATCAGCAGGCAATCTAATTCAAGGAATTAGATTGTAATGCCTGATGTAGATCTACCAGTTAATTTAAATAATGAGTCACCTGGTAGGCAATCAAATCTAGGTCAGGACATTTAGCAGGCTGAAAATAATGAGTCTAACAGCAACAGAGCTAACAAAACAATCCAGATAATAATGACAGCACAGAATGACAGTCCTAACATAATCAGACAGCGTGCGCAAACTGTAAATAGGCAGAGTAAAGTGAATGAACTTCCGTAAGGAGGCAAAACAAATTCTCCAATGAAACTATTATAGAAGAATTATGTTTGGTTAAAAGGAAGCACAGTGACAATCACAGTGGGGACATACAATATTTATGTGCTCTCACTGCATCTATGACATCTGTGAAAACATTCTTTTCCAGTTTTTTTGTTTGTTTGTTTTGCATGTAAAGCCAATATAGTAAAATCAGATTATTGTTGTTTTTAGGAAGTGAGGCAGAAAGGCAAAGCTTTTCCTAGTCTCTTTTCCTGACTTTTGCTTGCACTGATTGATGATCTTGGTTTTAGAAATCGTTTCTTGGTTCAAGAAAATAAGACTAGCAGGGGAAAACAAAGTAAATGCAGCTCCCCCTGCAGTCCTCTGCTTAGTTTAGAAATAGAGCCAACGTGGACACGCACCAAGACAGGGAACTTCAAGCCTGGATGCTTTGCAATCCCTGCACTAAACTGATGTCATGGAGCCTCGTACCTTGTGCTCTCTGAGCAACCCAGGGGCTGTAACCAAATGCAGACACTTCTGCTCCTTAAGTGCACAAGCAGATAATTTGTTTAAGCAGAAAACACTAGATGTCAGCAGTCCTCCTCGCTCTCCGAAGTTTGCTCCCCGCTCAAGAACACAGCACTCATTTTAAGCTAATCCGGCTGTTTCTGGCCAGGGGCACAGTTACCGTTTCATAAGGTTTTTTATCTCCACATAGTCCTCCCTGCGTCTGGCTGCCGCAAGGTGTTTTCTTCTTGTGTTTGATTTCAGTCTTGTTCATTTGCACAGGCAGAGCACAGCTCGTTCCGTTGGCTTGTTGGGATGCTGGGGTCCGAAAATGCTCTTACATATAGTTCACTGGGTAAAGCATGTCACATATGCTCACGGGAGGCCAGCTATATCTTCCTACTTCCCTTCCTTCCCCCGTGGTCTAGTCCAGCATTTTTAAATGCTTTTTTTTTTTTTTTAAATTAAGAACAGCTTTGATTTACCAACAACATTACTAAATTATTCGGGTAAAATGTGGAATGGCAACAGATTTACCTGTTGAGATGTATTCTATAATCCATTACCCATATGATGCTCCAGCCAACTGGCGCTCTGTTGGCTTATTACTAATGCTGGTCTGTTGAATTTATTCAGCTTAAACTAATAGGGAAGCATATAGGAGATGACTACCAAATAAATATTCTTCAACTTTGGAATCTCATTATGTCTTAGAATGAATGATGGCATTTCTTTTCATAACTCCAGGTAGCTCACTAATGTTGAACAGCCCATTTTTTCCCCTTTGTGAGCTGTTTTTTTAGTTTATAATTACAATTTCAGTTTTAAAAGCTTTGTTGAGCTACATCCACAGATTTAAAAAAGGATAGGGCTTTGTAGCTCAGTTTCATGTTTCCAAATGTGTCACCGACTTCTTTGCTCCTTCAGGAGAAACTGTGGGAGCTCTGGTGATGCCTTACATCATGTTTTTTTTTAATTTGAAAAGTCAAAAGGGAATGATCAGACTTTATTCTTACTTACAGAATTCTTATTCTGACTTACTGTCAGTGAGAATTATATTTGCCTATGGACTGGATCTACTGTGGTGATAAAGCAGTATCTGGGAGCTACTTGCAAAAACTTCATCAGGTTTCAGTAATGCAAAATGGGTAACACAGAGCCTAAACTGGATTTTATAAAGGCGTAAAAATTCTGTCTTCTAAGATAAACTTAATCATTGGTGTAAGAGTTAGCCATAATATTTCAATTTTGTTTACCTTTTCACTTCATTTTCATACACACAAAAACCAGTGAAAGCAGTTTCTAAATCATTTGGTATCAAACAAGCAATTAGCTCTGCAGTCCTGCAGCAGCACAAGTTGAATCACCTCTGGATTGTAATAGCCATGACCAAGGGGGACGGGCACAGTGCTCGGAGCAACGGGTGCTGAATCACAGAATCACAGAATCACTAAGGTTGGAAAGGACCTTCAAGATCATCAAGTCCAACCATTAATCCAGCACCACCATGTCCCCTAGACCATGTCCTGAAGCGCCACGTCCACACGTTTCTTGAACACTTTCAGAGATGGCAAATCCACCACC
>NW_010547999.1:4632-4912 GCF_000687285.1 Phaethon lepturus | reverse complement strand
CAGTCAGAAAAGGAAGGTCAAAGAAAGCGTAACCTCCCTCATGAGCAAGACTGGCAAACTGGTAACAACAGATAAGGAAAAGGCTAAGCTACTCAACAACAGCTTTGCCTCAGTCTTCACTACACCTCTCAAGTGGATGAAAAACAACACAGCAACTGGAGGAGCAAAGTCCCTCCCACTGTAAGAGAACATGACGTTTGAGACCACCTGAGGAACCTGAACATACACAAGTCTATGGGACCTGATGAGATGCATCCCAGAGGCCTGAGACAACTAGCTG
>NW_010547999.1:0-3759 GCF_000687285.1 Phaethon lepturus | reverse complement strand
AATACAGGCTGGGGGAGGAAGGGATTGAGAGCAGCCCTGCTGAGAAGGACTTGGGGATGCTGGTGGATGAAAAGCTGGACGTGAGTCTGCAATGTGCACTTGTAGCCCAGAAGGCCAACCATATCCTGGGCTGCATCAAAAGAAGCATGGCCAGCAGGTCGAGGGAGGTGATTCTGCCCCTCTACTCTGCTCTGGTGAGACCCCACCTGGAATACTCCAGAGTCCAGCTCTGGAGCCCTCAGCACAGAAAAGACATGGACCTGTTGGAGTGGTCCAGAGGAGGGCCACAAAAATGATCAGAGGGAACACTCCTCTGTGAGGACAGGTGGAGAGGGTTGGGGTTGTTCAGCCTGGAGAAGAGAAGGCTTTGGGGAGACCTTATTGCAGCCTTCCAGTACTTAAAAGGGGATTATGTAAATGACGGGGACAGACTTTTTAGCAGTGTCTGTTGCAATAGGACAAGGGGTAATGGTTTTAAACTGAAAGAGGGTAGATTTAGGCTAGATATAAGGAAGAAATTTTTCACAATGAGGGTGGTGAAACACTGGAACAGGTTGCCCAGAGAGGTAGTAGATGCCCCATCCCTGGAAACATTCAAGGTCAGGTTGGACAGGGCTCTGAACAATAAGATCTACTTGAAGATGTCCTTGCTCACTGCAGGGATGTTGGACTAGATGACCTTTAAAGGTCCCTTCCAACCCAAAGATTCTATGATTCTGTGATCCTGTTTCGGGCTCGAGCTCAGAGCCCTGCCTTTTTCACCAGCAGCTGAGTCACAAACCAAGACTACACTTACTCTAGGAGTTATTTGCCAGGTCTAGCACTTTGCTCAGGCTAGCATCTGGAGAAGTAAAAGGCAGTGGGGACACAGGCTTGCCAGGAAAGTCTCAGTCAGAGATCACAGGACCACCACTGCAGAAAACAGGAGCAGAAAGAATTGTATAATACTTAACAGCCATTTGGGAGATTTTGGGAAATACTATACAGGACAACTGCTCAAATAGCATAGCAATACCTGTCTGGCACCATGATATCTAATAGTGGTGTTTCACCTGAGCCATATAGGCTCCTTCTCCAAAGCCCTGTGATTACCCACAGTGCCAAGGCAGAGAAGACTAACTAAATGGGCTTTTGACCATTTTCTACTGACCTAAGCCTGAACTATCATTGAGGAAAAGAATTAAGAAACTGTCAGGAAGCAATGATTTTGGAACAGAAAGTGCAAAAGCAAAAAACAACCGAAGAAGGTAAAAGCCAAAGGGATAGGCGCCAAAAAAATCAGAAGATAGAAGATAGAGATTCTTTGAGAAATGTGGTGGAAAATACCTGGGAAATATTAGCTGGAAAAATGCTGCTTCCCATGTCAAGGCATGGGCATGTGGAAAGGAGAGAAAGGACCTGGAACAGTATCTCAGACAGGTGGCTGTCTCATTAAAACAGATAAAAACAAACAGAGATAAAGTAGAAGACAGAGTAGGAAATCAGCCTCAGCAAGAGAAGGAAGCAACACCCCATAGGATGAAATAACAGTCAGGAAAGGCTTGTTTAAAAACTCAGCATCTAATTCAGTAGGAATTCAACAGTGACCAGTATTCAACAGATTGCAGTTCTACAAACTGGTAATCCAAGATGCATCCAGATCTCTGCAAGTGTACCTTTCAAGGCTACAGAAGAAAGAGACAGAAGGGGACTTCTGTCATCATTAAAACCAATCCTGGTACTATGGGCAAACATACCACTGAATCCTTTCTGTAAAGCTATAGAAGATAAATTAGTCCTATGGTGTCTTTCACCATTTTCTTAGCCATGATCACAGTATCTAAGAACTGACAAAGTAACTGTCACAAGACATTGCAGAAAGAACAGATAGGTTCAAGGTCTTCATCATGGTCAAAATCTGATCAGAGGCTGGAATTAAATATCATTATAAAGTCATGTGTCAAAATTGTGACTCCAAAAGCAACTACCCACTCTCTTCTTCCTCCCCACTACCATCGCCAAAACTGTCTCCTCTGTTGTACCAGAAAAAAAACATGCTTAAGCACACGGAGTACTAGAATTAGGAGGGTGGTCTGGATTTGCATCTTGGACCTCTGCTTAGAGTCCCAGTCTATACTAGCTTAATGCATTTGTGAAATTACAGTCTACTCATGGTTTTATCCAATACCAGAAAAGTCTGTAAGATCATGTTGAAAGGAAAAAAAAAGACAGAATTAAGTCTTTGTAGTAGGTGGATTAAAAAAAGGAAAAAACCCACTCTGACAAATTCAGGTGCCAATTTCAGACAACGCCTGGTTCAAAGCTGTGTGATGAAGCAAACATCTGAACAAGGCCATTGCAAAGACAATGAATGTCCTCTAAACAGAGACTGAGATCTGGGCCAAGATTCCTATGTGCCATGTTTAGGCAGTACAAACCCTACCTTCACATGGAAAGTGGGAGCAAAGGATCATACAGCAAAGGTTTTGGCAAACCCTTTCTACATTTGCCTGGGACCTCATGAATTTTGACAACTTTTCAGTCATGTAAACTGCATACAGCAGTTCCAACCACGCAGCCTAATCTCTCCAGATGAGAAGTATGTCATACCTGAGTTGACTGTATTACTTTTCAGCAGACGCCTTCTTAGCTTTGTCAGATATTATGTACTAGGAGAAGAGATCTTTTACTTCTTAAAGTCCATTTTGACCTTGCCAGTATTCACCAAAGTTTAATTCAGCTGCAGTGTCTTGCTCCTGAGTATCCCTTTCTTGCTGGGGATTGTCTTTAAATGCAGGTAGCTCGACTGACATAGTTGTTTCTTGCTTTCCTGTGGGTTTAAAATATCCATGACTATCTGATTGCCTTACACTGCACTTAGTCAGGCAGAGTGTGTAAGGAGAAAAAAGTATCTTTAATTAGACCACCCAATGGCACAGGAAAAAACAGGGAAGTTTTTGAGAGAAAGAGTCCTTCTTCATATTTGGGCAGCCATTTAGAGAGACAGAGACAACAACAGACATAGAAAAGGGAGGGGACAGCGAGTGAGAGAAGAAAGAGAAGAGGAAGAAGGGGGGACAAAGAGCCTGAGAGAGATTGACAGAATGAACAGAGAAACACAGAGCTAGAAAAGAGTGAAGGGAGAAAGACAAGACAGGCTGGGGTGGGAAAGAAAGAAAAGCAGACTGCAGAGGGAGAGATCCAGAGAGCCAGAGAGGGTGAGACAGAAAATTAATCTGCCACAACAAATACTTTGTAATAACTAATGTCACATCTAGAGTTTGCCTAAATTTTATCATAAATGCCTGAGAGTTTATTTGTTATTCTAATTATTTCTTTATATTTCAGCATTCTTCTACAAAAAAAAATTTTGTAAACCTATTAAAGTTCAACCTCTTCTTCCATAAATACTCCTGTCCAGCCTTAAAGCTCAGTTTAAGGAGTTTAATTTTTACATCTACATGTAAGGATCTATTTTTAGTGCCTTTTTCTTTTCAGAAATCAAGCATGTCATCTGAAATTCTCACAAACTCTATTCATTATTTCAGTCACGCAAGGAAAAAATTTAAATATTCCTATAGGGCCTTCAGGACTGCTGAAAGAAGGCTGTGAACATCTACAGTGAATCAAGATTATCTACAGAAAATTCACAAATGCTTGCCAAAATAATGAGGATTTCATTATCTCTTTAGACAATTCATGAACTAGAGGGGGGGAAATGAGTGTACTTTGTTTCTACTTTGTCCTCCAACAGAGGACATCTTGATGCATGGGGCTGGC
>NW_010547998.1:0-6234 GCF_000687285.1 Phaethon lepturus | reverse complement strand
TTCTGTGATTCTGTGAAAATTCTGACTAATAAGCCTAATGAGAAAGTTTGCAAGTAGCCGGTGGACATGGCATACCTCCAAGATGGCCAGATCAATCATTCATCCCAACTGGGAATGTGCCTGGAGAACATTTCTTCAGGGGGATCTTAAAAGCAGAGGTATAGCTGAGGGATGCTGCTTCACATACCAGTGAAACTGGAACGCAGTGGAGAAAGAAAGGAGCAGCCCCCGAGCCATGGTGTCAGTATACTTGACTGGGACAGCCTATACAGTACTCCACTTGACATATGCATACACGTAGCTTAAGCAGACTAGATATAATATCCCCTTTATCAGTCTAAGAACTAATAAATCTACAGCACGTCATAGCATCTCCTCAAACTTGTGAATGTCTACAGGGAGACATTTCCTGATGTTCCATCATCCCCTTACAGCAGCAACCTGAAAATCAAAGCAATCACTCAAACATATTAGCTATTAAAATTAGACTCTGAAGTGATACGGGTTAATAGGCACTAGAAGGACATCGAGCATACCAAGAATTTTAAAAACAGGTTATGCAAAACACTAGAAAATGTAGCACTGACTTGGAACTGAAAAGGATGAATGGATGTTGTCCACCTGATTTGGGTTTTCCTGGCCTCCCCAGGAAGAGTGTCAGAACTAAGGACCTGCCTAAGGGGAAATACTGAGAATGTGCTATTTGGATACTTTGAACACAGGCAAAGCTATAGAATTCAGCCCAGACTTCAGGAGCCTGTAGATAAAAGGGAAAGGCTGTATGGCAAATCTCTACATTTCTACCTGGCTGTAAAGCTTAGGTTTGTTTTACTTAAGTGCCTGCTCCTGCTGCTGAAGATGCATTGCCCTGCCACCAAACAGGCTAAAAGTGAGTCTTCTTGCCATTGCTCCAGTGACGAACAGCTGTCTCGTGAGCTGAGTGACTGGAACAGTTTAGGTAAGGGCCTAGGCTTTTAATTTTGTTCTGGAGCAGTTGAAGGACCTGTGAGATTTACACATGCATGGTGTATACTTCTGGTTGGACTCTCTTATGGAGCTTGCCGCTGCGCGTTACAGTTTTATTTCCTTCCAGTGGCGGAGTTACGCTGCCATAAACCGCAGACCTTGAAGAGATGAAAATGGTGTTCATAGTATTTGCCATTTTTACCCACCTAATTAATTGGAATAGATGAACAAATTATTGGTGGAAGCGGCACACAATAAGAGCCACCAAGTTCAGTTTGTTTCTCCCTGATGGCAACTGAGAAATGATGTATAGGTTCAGAGAATTTAAGGACTGTTAGGATGTTAAGTAGGTCAGGTACTTTCATTCAGCTACTGCCAAACTAAACACGTAAGTTCTATGTTAAAACAGCATCTCATAATAAACAGATTTGATTCTGTTTTGAAGTCTCTGAGTAATAAAGAATCAAAACATCTACATGAGGCCGTTTTTCTAGTGTTTACTTCTAACCCTTACTAAAAAAAATGTTCCTCCCGTTTGCTATTAGTTTCAGCCTCCAACAGGTGGAACTTTTTCTGCTCTTTTTGACTGAAAAGCTACCTAAAATCTGAAGTTGTGTTCCCATGGAATCTGCCATAATGTGATGTAAGCTGTTGTAAACCGTAGTCAAGTCATCTCTTTGACCTTTCTTGAATAAGCTGAAACAGACTGAGCTTCCCAGGAGATTCACGGTGATGATTTCCAAAGCTTGTTCCGTTCACGTATCTTTTTTTATCTCTAAAGTACACACTGAAAAATGGGCACAGTACTTCATTAATACCTTTTGCAGAAGTAACACACCTCCTTATACAATCTGATGTTTCTCTGGTTACATTTTAAATAACCCTAGCTCTGCCGTTATTTGGCAAGATAATTACTGATTCACACCTGGCAAGGCTCCTAAGTACTCCTCAGGGTATGAATTCTATTTTACCACCACTGTCTTTTGTCATTTATGATCTTTCTTTTACTAGCACTCCATGAAGTTACTCAGTTCCTAATACTGACTTAAGTGTTGACATTTGTCCGCTCAGTTTTCCTCACGATTGATTTCTGCTTTGTACAACTTTCTTTTTCAGAATTATGGGCCAAGTTAAGGATGACACCAACAAAATTAGGAATGTGAGATAGGAACCTAAATATCATTGTGCCTCTGTGTTTTAGTGTGCATGGGACCGACAGGGACATGTTGCTGCCAAGTCAGGTGGGGTTGAGATACCTAATACAGTACAGTATTGGCCATATAATACATACATGGCCAGAATAAGTACCAGAAAAGAAGGAATAGAGAGAAGAAAAAATCTCTGTAAGCTCTCCCTGAGAAGAGAGAAGGCACTGTCTATAGCACAGGGCTGGGAAATGCATTTAGACATGAGGCAGTTTCCTGCTGGTTTGAAAATAGATGAAATGGAAGTAGCTGTGGAGGAGAAGACCAGAGTGCTTGGGTTAGAAGGGAGTGAATGCCCACAGGCGTGGGTCTAGTGGCAAAAAAGACATAAGAGAGGGAGTTCTGTATTTCCAAGTGATTTGAAAATGACTATCAAGTATCAGGGTTTTCTGCAGTTTTTAAACATAGGACAGTGGCACGAAGGTGGGGCAGAAGAATACTTGAGTCGGGGGAGCTTTGTTTATTCCTCTTTCCTGCAATAATCTTCTAGCTAGAGCGAAAGGGCAGGCTGGGCTCCAGTCTGTGTCCCAGAGATGGGAGGGTGAGAAACTGAGGCTGATGAATTTGCAGCATCTGGATCAACTGAGAGAGTGCGGAGGTTGTGAAGCAGTGCTGTATTTGTGCAGGTTGTTGGGAAGGGACCCAGGCAACTTCTATTACAAAATTGCAGGGTGGCTCTGAGGGGCTTCTAGATGCTTCTGGTCCATCTCCCTTTGCCTGCTCCAGATCACTTCTCCCACTCTTCCCCTCTAGTTGTCCATCCTGTCCTTCATGCCCAGAGCTTTGCTGGGCAGAGGACTGCATTCCTATTTCCCCCAGACAGAAACTGTCTACAAACTTCTGGCTTCTGGCTGACTGGGAAGCTTTTCCGCCTTGTCTTTGCAGTCATATCCCCCTTGAGGAACGTGGCGCAATGTATCATTCACCTTCGGTGTTTACAAACTTCAGCTATTTCCAATTATCACAGCCTCTTTTGTCATTGTTTAGTTAAGCTATACATACTTTCTTTTTAAAGTAATTTCCCATTAGTGTGTCTCTCTAGCCCTTAATCTTTTTTTGTTGCCATTTTCTGAACGCCGTCCAGTTTTTTCTTTTTTTCCTCTTCCTAGTGAGCTGCCAAGAAGTAGTTATTGCATCTTCTCAGGGACAGTAGAGAACCCAGAAAGTAAATGGGAGCATTAAAGAAAAAAAGAAGAGGGGAAACAGATTTAAATGTTGAGTTCTGCAGGTGTATTTCAAACCAGCACTACGAATTAGAAACAGAAAGTATTCTACAAATGTCTGTGAAGGAGAAGCTCTAACCCTAGAGATGCTGAAGAGGAGTTTAAAGTTAGTAGTTCTCAGGTGTGGTCCTCCCAAGCAGTTAAGTTGAAAAATTATGACCTCTTGGAGGACCAAATCCTGCATTAACACAAGCAAGCAGGGCTAAGAATGAAATCTATGGAAAAATGGTTACTTAGACTGACCAGAAAGGAAAGCCAGAGGGGTGGGTGTATGGATGGGTATAAAGTATCTGCCCAATGTCACAAGGCCACACTGAGAAGGTGTTTGTGGAGACTGAAAGTACCCAGTGCTCTAGGGCTCTTGCAGCATTGCTTTTGCCACTGTTGCCTTTCCTATGCCCACACTTTTCCTACCTTTCATCTCTGCATTGGAGTCACAATTTCCCTGTAAATAGTCCCCGCATTTTAATACCTGGAATGAAACGGGCCCCCGTCATCTTTCACGTTATCCAGGGTCTCTAGCTTTAACCGCATTTAAGTTGTGAACTCCTCAGGCCACACACTGCAGTTTGGTTTTGGTTACGTGTGGGAAATGGCAAATACAGTTGTGTTAGCCCGCGAGCCTCGGCAGGGAGACTAGCTGCGGCGTCACTCCCGCACCCCGTCTGAAGGGCTCTTATGGTACAGCTGCATCTCTGTGCCTTTCTAGATGAGACGCTGCCTGTCTTTCTGCAAAAGCAGATGGGTAACAACAGGGATTTGGAGACATGGGCAAGAGGATGGGGCTCGGATAGTGGGATCTAAGTGCGTGCTTTGGTCTTGTGGAGCTCTTTTTGCTGTCGGACAGGGAGCTGAGCACCACAGGGTCTCCTAGAAGCAGGGAAATGATGCTGGGAGCTGCTCGTCAGAGAATGAAACTAGAGTGAGGGAGCGAAGGGGGTTTTGGCTGGGTGAAGAAAATGAAGAGGATTATGACAGTAAAGGTTCTTTGCAAATTGTTTGAATAATTTCATGCTATCACTGGAGAAGTTGTTAAGTGAGCTCATGTGCAATGTTCTTTTCCAATAGAGAGGGACCCACTTACCCACAGGCTACAGACAGATACAGACACAAAGATATATATGTTTTTCTGTTAAAAAAATAGAGGAGGTTTATATTTGATAAGAGGTTTATGTTTTCAGTGAGGGCATTTCCTTCCTCAAATTAGTATTTGAAAGTAAAGGTGAGCTCAGAAATTTTGGTTTAAAATTATTTTTGACACACTTATCTTGGAATACTAAATAATCCTTTCACCTCATCATTGGCTTCTCAGAGCAAAGATATAAAGTAATATAAAAGGCTTGTAGAAAGTTAACTTTTTCACTACTTCTTGGAATTGCTTGTTAGCAAGAGAGACCCTGGAATCATCAGCTTCTCTGTACTGCAGCGTGTTATTACACAAAGAAGTCAGCAGGATTGGATAGACTCAGTGGTCCAGAAAAACTATTAGACGAAGAAGATAGCTTGATTATATTTTTCAGCTTCAGTACGCTTCTGAAAAATGTTGAAAACGGAAGAAAAAGGGTGTTTAGATTCTTTACGTGCATTTCTTAAAGGATGCCAGTAGCTGTTGCTAGGTTTTATCAACAGAGACAATTGGGAAAGAATGTTTGAAAAAGAACCTTTTGGTCTGCTTTCTGTAGTGCTGTTTGTTAACAAAAAGGTGTTGCCATTCGATGGCTGCTGGGTGTCCCACGCGAAATAAATGGGAAGGGTCAATACCTAGAGGGTAGGCGCCCACGCCGTGGAAAGCCTCCGTCAGCATTCATTGGAATCTGCGCGACCGGTCACAGGCAGAGCGAGCGTTGAGTGTATCAGTGCCCCAGGGGAAGGATGTAGAATTCGGACGTGAAAAAAAACCCAGAAGCTGTATTCCCTCTGTGCTAACACGTGCACGTTCGAAAGGAATATGTGATAGTGTGACGTAGTATCAAGGTTTTGTTGGCGGTCATTTAATCACAGATTGAGAGTTTCCGCAGTCAGGAAACAGGAAAAGCAGGAAAGCAGTAGGTTGAGGGAGAAGGGTGAGGGGAAGACGTCACTTTACGTATCTCAGCCTTCAAACCAGGGCCCCAGCGGCACGTGTCTATGCAGGCTGCCCCGTGGTCATCTCGCCCAGAGAAGGCAGCTCTTTCTTGCCCGGAGCTCGGCTACCTGGCTATCTCAGCTATCGTATCCCTGCCTACACAGTTCTTGAACGAGTGTTTGTTGTTGTCCCTAAAACCATTTCTGCCCAGCTTCTTTGAACTCTAGCTGTTTGTAACTGGCCATTGGTGAGCTGTTCCTAGCCCTGGGGTCTCATCTGTCATCTTGTGTCCCACTCTTAGGGCCACACCTACCATCTCCTTCATTTATGTCTGCTCTGCATCCTTGGCCCCTGTTTTCACAGCCTCAGCAATATCCCATGCCCTCGTTTCTCTGCACTGCATCGTTAGGCTGGCACCATTAATGGTTCTTTCTTGCACAGAATAACTGCTTGCTATTACCATCCATAGCAAAATTATGGTTGCACCACATGATTATACAAAGCTAAGCAAAAAAGAAAAAGCCACCTAGTCATTAAAAAATTGCTGTTACAGCTAAGCAAACTAAAATAATGCTCCAGGCAGGCCAGGAAAAATCCAGAGACGGCAAGCCTCAGTCTTCAGGCTTTGCGGAGTTACACTGTGGCTGGCTACTACCAGTGGCAATACTGTATTTACTGGGGTAGGAGGCTGCAAACTCCTGAGTTCCTGGTACGCCCTTGCCTCGGGGCGTCTCCACCAGGAGCCAGGCCCATGGCTGTTGGTGTTTAAAAAAGA
>NW_010547997.1:0-13658 GCF_000687285.1 Phaethon lepturus | reverse complement strand
CAGCCCAGGCAGAGGTGCGGTGTCGCGCTGGCAGGCAGCCTCCTCTCAAAGGCAGATGTGTTTCTGAGCCCGTCCCCGGTCTAGACCGCTCCAGCGGCCATCTTCCGCACGAGCGGTTTGTCTTGGAGCCCAGCTCCGTTCATAAAGAAGCAATCCTTGCCAATTCAATCAGCGGGCAGGGGAGACAGAGGTGATTGGGAACGCTGATAAAATATGAAGTGCCTGTTTCCAGTCTTGTACCAGAAAAGGCTAGTTGGGCTGACAGCCTATGATAAATGAAGGAACACACAGTGTGCTTGAATGTCTCTTAATGAATGAGTCATATTAATAAAAAAAGGAGATTGCACGCTTTGTATAATACGTGGGAAAAGTTTTAGCCTCACTCACACAGTTGGATCATAATTTTTTTGCTAATTTAACCAGAACTATCCCCAAAAGGAAGTTTTCTTGCAGGCAAATGACTAAGCACCGGAGAGCTCTATTTGCTTAAAACGAAGTTCATTTTGAAGAGCAGTAGTTGAAAACGTGATTGAGATAAATGTGATAAATGTGCTGCAAAGGACTTAAGGATGTATTGTGTAAATACATACAGGTATCTTTGTAAATCTTTTAAAAATAGACTTTCTATTTTTTTCACTTTCTAAGTGATGGAGTGGGGGATCCCTCTCTTTCTTCACACCCCTTCAGGCTCCATCCAAGGTCTGAGATTGCTCGAGAGTCTGAAGTACCTCATGCAGAGGCTGTTTCAGAAATGTCTCTACAGAAAAGCTGCTTTCATCAAGCTGGAATACTAATATTTTGTTATGTATTATGCTGCCACTCTATTAGGAATACAGTTGTGGATGAGGACTTGTCTGTGATAGGTGTTGTACAGACCCAGAATAAACATCTGTGTCTATTGCGGAAATCGTATTACAAGACTGGCTTTCCACCAACAGCTCTGTTCCTGCCAGAATTATGAGGGCTTTTTCTTTATAGACTGGTCAAAACCCAGATGTGTCCAAATTTAATACAATAAGCCTGCCTTGGAGAAGAAAGTAACCAAAGTGCTGGATTCCCCCCCCGCCCCAAAATTCCAGGTTTGTTTCAGGCTTTACGTCAAGCTGGGTTTTAGTTTAGGTCCTGTCTCCCTCTCTGTGCAGTGCCTGGCAAGGGCAGTGAGGTGAAGAGGGGTTGGCACGTCTTTTGGAGATGAGGTCTTTTCCTTCTCTTCTGCTTTCCTGAGGAGAGGATTTTTAATTCTTGTGCTGCCCCGCTAGCTGCTCAGTCCCTCCGTGCTGGGGCTTTCCAGACATACAAGGCCAAACGGTGGATTTGTGGCAGTGGCCTTGCGTATGAAATATGCCTCATCCTCCTCCAGGAAGAAAACAAGACAGGTTCTTTATTTGTAGGGGTAACATCACTGCTCAGAACTTGATGCCAAAGTGGGGAGAAGCTTTTGATGCGTTTTCTGAACTCCCTTTTAAGTGGGGTTTTACCACATGCATTACTATCTGAGAAAGAAGAATGTTCTCTCTTCGGTCTTTGCAGTGTTTTGCACCGTGGAGGATGCCCACCTCTGAAACACAACCGTTTCTGGGGTAAAGGAGAACTTGTGCTGCTGATGCTGCACAGGGGTGTGGAACAGGGAAGGCAGAAGTACATTGGAGAGACCCTAAAATATGGTTGTGTCGGTCTACCAGTGCGCACTGGAGCGCGAGCTGAATTGTGTCCTGGGTAACTGTCGGCTGTTTGCTACTACACCGAGTACTTGCCCCTGGGGAAGTGCTACAGGAATACTTGCTATCTGAGCAAGTTGATGCAGTAGCCATTTAAAAGGAAGCGAGTCATTTCCCAGATCACCAGCACTAATTCCTGTACCGATCAGGCTTTCCTTCAAGCCCTCTCAGAGGAGGTTCAGCCTCGCTCAGGTTTTGGGATCTGAGGCACCTTAGCTCCCCGTGGCATTGCTGCGGGCAGAGGGAGCCGTGTGAGGAGGGTCATGATGTGGGAGAGGCAGAGGTATGAATGGGCTGATCTTGGCAGCAAGAGGAAATGGTGAGACTTCTCTTGTCCTCAGGGTCCGATGTATTTCCCTTTCAGACAACCTAGCTTAATTTTCCATTTGCAATGTGAAGCTCAGAAAGCTAAGGAAAAAAGTCCCTTTTGCACCAGAAAGTTTCCCAGCAGCAGCTTAGAATAAATCCTGTAATCGTTTGGTGGGATCAGTCATCGTTGCTAATGCTACCGTGGGAAACTGAGAAGGGTTAAACTTTTATGTGGCTGCCATTAGCTGCTTCACAGAGCTGTTCAGGCTGGTTAACAATTCAGCTGTTTGGCTTGAGAAGAGAGAGTATCTGCCTCTGCCACGTTTCTCCTTGATCTCCAGTTTTGCTTTGTGTGATAACAGGGTGTGTGTTCTCTGCCTTCAGTTTGCAGAAAGGAGTAGGCAAGAAGCCAGCGAGACGAGAACCGAAGCGCTAGGAACAGTAGCTCGCTGCGGGAGGCGTCAGCTTTGCGGACCATGGGGCGTCCCTGGGTGGGAGGGCAGGAGCAGAGCAGCGGTACCTTCCTCCAGCTGCCAGCGAGAGGAAACCCTCCTGCCTCTCGGAGCACTTCCCACTGCTCGCTAGGGACTTCCCTGGGGATGCTCTGAAGGGCACATGGAAAGGTCCACACAGGCTCTCTGTGGTCAATGTAACGCCTCCACGCGTCAGGGGTGAGGGTGGAATGTCTCTGGTGAGCGTAGGCACTGCGTGGGCATTACCTCCAGGCCGACTCTAGCAGCCTGCTGCGTGGTGGCTCGTCGACAGGCGTCTCTTACTCTCCGCGTCTCGGAGCCTTACATTTTAAGCGGGATTGCATCCATCATCTGTAAGTAGCTGGGCCCTGATCCAGTCTTATTCTTCTCTGGCCGCCTCTGCGGATGCGCATTTTTCTTTGTGTGTATTTCAGTATTGCTCTCCCCAGGCAAAGCTCGTTGTCTGACGTGAGCCTCTTCGTAGAACTTGAGCTGGATGATATAGAGGCATATGTACAGGGCAGAGGAGAAAGGAGTTACTGGGGAAGCACAGTACGTATCCCGTCCAATCCAACTACCAAGGAACTACCAGCTACCTTGGTGTGAGAAGCTAGAAGGTGGTCCTGCAGTGTGTCATGTTTCACAGTGCCCTGTGTTCTTTCAGCTACCCCAGTCCTCTTCCACCTTGACTGGCTTCTAATTTATATGTGGACACACTTTTGCCATATGCAGTTACCATAATGGCTGGCATCTTTTAGCCACTTATCTCACAGTCACTTTATTCCTCTCACTCTTCAGAAAAGGAGGGGGAAAAAAGGCTGAAGGAAAGGCAAATTAAACCAAAGCAAAGCGGTAGGGACTCTTGAATTATGTGCTGCTCTTTTGTGCTGTTGCAGCTAAATGCCTTTCCCTTAACTCCGTATTCCCACTCCAGTGCAGGTATTAACTCTCTCCTTATTTTTATGTTAGCTTCAGTTTATTCTGAACAGCCCATGTTTTTGGAGAAGGTTTTTACTCAAGTGGCCAAGTATAATTGCAGCCGCTGTTAGCAGGAAGGTGGAAAAGGTCACTTCAATTCTGGTACGCATGGAACGCAGTTCTCAGACAGTTGCATCTTCTCTTTGACTTCTCCTGGGGTAAATGGGGATGGGTTTTGATGGAGAAGAGGTTAAGGACTTGAATTCATCTCTGGTAAACTCTAACTGTCGCTGTATCAGTTGCATTGAATTCACGTTTTGATAGTTATCTTCCCAACTAAAAGGGCAAGGGGGTTTTTTTAATAAAAGCTTGGATTCTGGAGCACAATTATACGTGAGGCTTTAAAAAAACCCTACAATCATGTGTCTATTTGCACAGCTGTATAATTGCATTATGCACGGGGCCCTGAGCTGGCACAATGGCAGGTTAAAATGCTGTGTGTATTGCTAAAATGAGGGTCAGCTGTATCAATGAGGGTTGTTAATACAAGGGCCAGTAATACTGTGTTAGCCAGCGATAAGCAACTTGCAAAGGGGTCAGATGAAGTGTCCCAGGCTACAGAGGCTGGAAGCCTGCAGGCCAGGCAGCAGTGTTGGGTAGTAGCAGTGATACGGTGGTAGAAGTCCATCCCTGTCTGACTAAGTGTGGGGCATTAGCTATTCTATGCTGTGTAGGCTCTTACACTTTTAAAACAATCCTTTTCTTGTCATTTTTACTACAGATAAAAATAACTACAGGAAAAAAATATGTTATGATTCATTTGATGTCCTGACAAGTTAGTAGCAGGGAGCGCCTACCCTGGGCTTTGCATACTCCTCCCCGTGACTTTTTTCTACTGTACTGAGTTTGGCTGGATGTCTTTTATTTTTTTTTAAGAGGTCTCTTTTATACAAATTAACTTGCTATTTACTTATAGGAGGGTTGGTAATATTAGTTATAGTTACCTATATGGTTCAGGCTGCTTTTCTCCAGTCAAAATCTGGAGAAAAGCATGAGATTTAGGGATCTCCAGGTTTATTTTTGTTACTGAATCACGCACTTGATGACTCCTGAAAACCGATCATGAACTTTTCACTCTTCCTTGGGGCCAAGACCACACTGCGAAGCCTGAGCAGCCCTGCCTGGCACGCCTTCAGCCGCGGCAGGGTCAGCCGTGCAGCAGGCTCCACTCGGCATGATCGTGTGTGTGAGACCCTGCAGAGATGACCCAGCGGGAAGGGAGTGAAGCCGTGCTGGGGCTGGAGTGCGGCCGTGGGGCTCGTGCTGCCCCTGCTCCACGCAATGCTCCCATCTTCCCCATGGAGCGTTGCTCCTGGGACCTGCCTTCCTGCCCACCACGCAGTTGGAGAGCTCAGGCTGCCTTCCAGACCTCCTTCAGTCTGCAGCTCTGGATCTCTCTCTCCCCTGGACGCAATGAAAACTCGTCTTTTGTAACAAGCTACTAGAATATAAATCCTCTGGGAGATGCTTTAATTAACAGTTATTTTTGCTAGACGTGTTTGGCATGGGGGAAAAGAAGTTTTGATGAGTTATTAGGAGTTGCAAATGGCTCTCCAGAAATCTGAATTCTCCAGTCCATTGAAAAAAATGAATAAATAAATGAATAAATTCAAAGGCGTTCAAACCTCATGGGTTAAGTATTTTCCTAACCTGTTTCAGATCAGTGCACAGCTGGGCACCTGATATCTCCACTTTGTTCTCACCCTCTTCCAAGAACCCCCACTACTCTGACATGTATGAGTTGACCTCTCCTGTATTACAGAGCTGTATTTAAGAATTTCCAACACTGACACCAATTTTATTACATTTTATAACATGCTGCTTTAAAATATGAAGGGCTGGGATGTGATTATGTTGCAACTCGTGTAGGAACCTACAATACCAAGAACTATACATCCTCAGCTGGTATACATTACAACACACAACGTTCCTCCCTCGCCAAGGTGCTAACACATTACTTCTGTTGTGTGCTAGCACGTAGCAGGAAACTCTGAAGCTGAGAGACAGTTGTGTTACCCCTGTGTTACAGCACGGGTCCAGGAAACTGGACGGGTGAAACACAGCTGTGATCACAGGAATGTGGTCCACGGCAGAAGGATATGAAGGCTCTGTCTCTGCTCTATGGAAACACGCGCTTCTGCAGCAGTTACTGTGCATGGCTCTTATCCCTTTATGGTAATAGCGTTAAGTTGAAGCGAAATTCTGGCTGTGGTGTTATAACTGGTCCTTCTCCCCAGCTCTTCTCCAACTGATTGTATTATGGATCTCCCTGAAACACTGTCAGGAGCACCATCCTGTTGTAGAACCATTATTAATAGTTAATTTTATTTTTCTAGGGTCCACCAGGTCTGCCGGGATTACCGGGACCACCTGGCAAGAGAGGCTCCAGAGTAAGTGGTTTAAAAAATTCTCTCGATTTGTACTTGTATCTGCCTGGCCTGCTGTTCCAAGGGCTGATGTGTGTTCCTATGGCCGAGTAGTGATTGCTTCAAGCCCTACTGTTGAGGTCTGGCCTTCATCCTTTCTCTCACTCCCTGTTAAAGGTTTTCAGGAGGCCACACTGGTGATTTGCAGCCTCCCTGAGCTAGGATTTGGCATCAGCAAAGGCTGGGGATGAATGTTTCCAAATGGCCATCAGAAGAATGAGCTCTGGTCTGCCTCACTTTATTTCCAGTATCTGTTCCTTCTTGCAAACCCACTGCTGGATATTAGCTTTGGCTGCTTTTTGCTCTGTCCTTCACTCTCCCCAGCTTCCCAAATTCCTTTGAGGTTCTTCACTCTCACTGTGCCCTCACTAGTGGGACCATGGTCTAGGACCAAGGACTCAACACACAAGGATGAGCTTTTGCGTTCCCCAGACTGAGACTCGCTCTCTGACTCCTTCTCAGGATCTAGAACAAAGAGGTGTTCTACAAGATCCATTGCAAATTCCTGAATTTCTTCCTCTTCACATTAAATTTTGATGCAGAT
Organism: Phaethon lepturus; assembly: GCF_000687285.1. Taxonomy (NCBI): domain Eukaryota; kingdom Metazoa; phylum Chordata; class Aves; order Phaethontiformes; family Phaethontidae; genus Phaethon; species Phaethon lepturus. The sequence goes on along the minus strand of NW_010547997.1, from coordinate 7,210 downwards.
CTTTGAACACTTGAGTGCTATGCTGAGAAAACATCTGGTTCTGAGCGCTGCAGCTAGCTGTGAGAAAAGCTTTCTGCATTGGCCTAGCTGCAGAAGTAGTCTCCCAAAGCTGGGCAATGTGCCTGGCCTGGATACAGTTAACTGTTGGCACCATTTTCATGGTAGCAAGGTGCCGTCCCACAGGGTACGGTCATGGAGCCCGTTTCCTGAGCGCTGCACTGATGTGGGTTGGGAATCAAAAGGTGCAAGTGTCTGAGGCTGGAAGAGGGAATATTTGGATCCGTGATCCAGGCAGCATCCTGGCCTGGCAGCAGAGAGAAATTTCCTCACACATACTTGGCTAAAACTCAACCCCGTGTAATGTCTTTAAAGAACAACCAAGAGGCTAAGAGCTCGAAGGCTGTGCATTCCCTGAGGACGCTTGTTGCAGTCCTGTGAGATCTCGCAGGAACCAGCAAAGACAAACGCACCTCCTTTCTACAAGAGCAAAACCCAGACGGTCTGCAGGAGCCCCGCAGCCTGGGCGCCGGCGGCCGCGGATCCGAATACTCATTTCTGCTGTAAGTCTGAGGCATTAGATAGCACCAGGCTCATGTGTTTTACGGCCAGGACAATCCGTTCCACATTAGATATGTTCTTTAGTGAAACATCGGCACGACTGGTCGTACAGCCCTTATGTCTTCTGTTTACAAATACCTGAGCAGCAACCACACCAGCAAACTGGCCGGAGTTTGCAGTTCTTAGCAAGTCCCCAAGAAAGTTTGTTCTTACCCCAGCTTGTTACTCACAAGAGATGTTTGGTGTTGCTTCTTGCAGTCCTGTGGTGTGCAAACTAGACTTCATGTCTGGAGACCCTGGCTGCATCCTCTGCCTGCTGTGTGAACGACCAAATTTCAGCTCGGCAGCTGAATTGCACTACCTACCAAAAATTGAGTTTTCCTGGAGAAAAAAGTATGTTATTCCCCAGCTGTGGCATTCTCCATCCCATACTTAAGATGATCCTCTGGAAGACAATAAGCAACACAGGATTTCTGAGTTCAGTCTCTGCCAAAGGTGCTGAGAATTGGCCCAGGAAAGAGTTCCCAGTTAGGAAGTGCTCAGCACAGCTGAGCCTGGCTTGGCTCAGACCTCTGCAAAGAGGCTGTGCTAATTTTGGGAGGGGGCAAAAGGGTCACTCTAAATGTCTGGCCTGGAGCACTGGAGATAGAACTGCTCTTTGCATAAGTTGTTTTGACTTTGCAGTGTGTTTCTTCTAGTATTTTTTTTTCTTGTGGCTCTTTAGGGTTTAAGGATTTCATTGCAAGGAAGAGGAGCTGCCAGAAATTAAGACAGGCTTGGGGGAATTCTTGCTTGTTGTTGTAGTATGAGCCATTTAAAAATAAATGTGCAACATTGCAGGGGTTATGCTCGATCTCTGCTTAACCTGATCCTGAAACAAAGCATCTGCACAGTCCTTACACCAGCCCAGCCCATGGGTAACCCATGAGGTGTCCCATGAGGCTCCAGCCCAAGCTTGGACCTGCTGCGAGGAGGTGAATAGTGCATGCAACTTTGCGGTGCTGGGTGCCAGGGAAAAGGAAGGATTTCTTCTTGTCACCACTGCAGTTTATGGCCTAAAGCATGAGACATAATTGCCCTTGTTGTAGCTTGCATAATTTCTACATTATTAATGCTTATACAATTACTTGGCTCATTTGAAAATCTAGTCACAGCATTTGACTCATGACCTTCTGTAGCTGTGAAGTCCATAAAGTGGCTCTCTTGCTGATGCAGCGCGGTATTTCCACTCCTCTGAATTCCGTACTTTCTCTGTTTTATTCCCCCCTCCCCACATTGCTCAGGGCGAGATGAAAGCTCTGATCAGCTTTTGGTTTGAGGCTGAGGTTGTGGTCAGTGACAGTTTGCAGGAAAATCTAGCTGATCCCAGGATTCCGTCTCCTTGTTTCCTGCAGAGAAGCGTGGCTGGCCGTGCCGGTGCAGTCTGAACGTTGCTCTCCACCTGAGCAATGCCACCCGGTTCGCAGTAATAAATGCCCGTTTTTGTAATAGCCTGAGGGAGGTTGTGTTCAGGGCACATCTCAGCATGCAGGTGCAAGCCAGTGGAGGGTAGCGAAGTGGATAGTGGCAGTCTTCCTGAAAATGCCATTCCCTTGAATTTTAAAAACCAAGCCCATTTTAGGAGCATGGAGTTAATTTTACATCTTATTGCTCAGCGTCAGGGATCCATTGAGACAGATTCAGACTATACCTGTGCGCTACTCTGGGCAACTACACGTACGTAATAAATGAAAGCTGGGTATTTCTTCTCATCGTTGCGTAAGGGACTGCAATGGAAAGGAGTACAAACGTTGCAGTTCTGATGACTGGAAATGATGGCTAATAGCGCTTTCTTAGGAGCTCAGCAAACCCGTATACATATTGCTGCATTGGTCGTGTGCGCTTTACAGGAAGGTTTTCTCTCTATATCCAGCTAGGATTGTTTTCAGCTTTATGTCTGCATTAAAGAATCTGAGGCATAAGCAAGAGATTTATCCCTATGGCTTCTCCTCAAATGAACGTGCTACACGCTTTGGGAAGCGTCTGCATAAGGTCTGAGGTACCTCTCGAAGGGAATGGAGCTCTTAGCAGCGAAGGGTTTCCCCAGGTTTCTGTGATGTGAAAGCACTTTGCTGGGCATGCAGTGGGACAGCTTTGCCGTGACTGCGTGTGTGAGCGGCGGCACTCGGAGTACGTACACAGCAACCCCCACGGAGCCGTTCTGTGCGAGCGATGCGTGTTGCACCTCATTTCTGCAGATGACCTTTGCGTCTCTTCAAACAGCAAGGTTCAGAGGGGAGGCAGTGACGGAGGCCGGGTTTTGCTAGCAGAGCTGTGCTAACAAGCTCTACAAGTAACTGTCAACAAAGGGCTCCCGGTGGAGCAATAACTCGGGCACCATTGTAGCGCAGTTCTGCCTCGCCCAGGACCCGATTAGCTTTGCTCCCAGGCTGTCCGCACCGGGGGCTTTTGCTAGCCCATCTCTGTGTTGGCCACAAATGAAGACTCGTTGCAGTCCTCACTGGGATAGTTAGACCAGCAAACTACCCACAATCTAAACAGGTCTGCAGAAAAGTACTTAAATGCTGCCTTCCAGACAAGCACTACGTAAACCCTACGTGAAGGAGAAAGCACGCCGGCGTGTGACAGCCAGGAGTCCCGGTTGTTGGCTTCGCTCCCGGCACAGCAAGAAAAGAACTATGGTCAAACTTTCCAAAACGCTTAAATAATTTAGGAAGCCAGCTCCCGATGGAAGTCTGTCTCCCTCTCTAACAGGTGAGCAAAACGCAGGTACAAGGGGAGCATTTTACCCACGTCCACGCAACAGGTCAGAGGCAGAATTGGGAAGAAAAAGCCTGGCGTGCTACAATTGCTCTTGTTTTATTTAACCTTTCTGAAAAATGCAGGAGAAACCCAAATGGAGGATGAAGAGAATATGCACGCACTCCCCAATGCTTTGGGATGCTCTTGCCACCCTCCTGTGAACCGTAGCAGCTTGAAAGATTGCAAGGTCCCAGTGTAACGTGTCCCTGTTACATTTGGTCTGTGGTTGCAAAAAATCTCCCTTTCCTTCAAAATGCAGGGCTTCCCTCCTAAAACAAGCAAGAACTTAGTCAGCTGTAGAGGTTCCCTGGTATCCTCATTCCATTAGGAAGATCTTCCAATTTCTGAAAAGAACTCTTTAAAGAAACAGTTTGTTTGGCTTCACTTCAAATATTTAGCTCATTTTTCAGCAAGCTGGAGGTCAGAGTGGGATCTGTAGGTCAGGAGCAGAAAAAGTTGCTTTACACAGTGAAACCCCAAGACATAATGAGTTTTGAATGAGTGGTCATTCCTCTCTGACGGAAGCTTTCTAGCATTTAGCAGGAGTTCGGAGCATTTTTTTTCCCTCCTTGTGAATGCTGGAGGCATGGGGGGGAGCCGTACACAGTTACACTTTTGTTAATTTTTTGCGGGCTGTGAACCATTCGTTACGGATAAAAGCGCTTCTGTGAGCAGGGTCTCATCTCCAGGCACGTCACCGAGATGAACTGCATGGCACAGTGTGGAGCTCAAGTACCATCGGTCACGTAAAAGACATTCCAGGGAGATTACAAACCCCGTCACCTTTGGGAAATCCCCCCTCACTTGGAGAACACATTCAGGGATTGTTCTGGTCTCTGTGCCATTGAGTCTTGGGCTACTGCTGTCCCATGGTAAAATTTTCCATGGAATTTCTGGAGCAAGGTTTGGAAGATTTCAGATGCAAGTTTGCTTGCTGCTAGATTGGATTGGATTGTTTCAGCAGTTATAAGGGAGTTAAAGCGGGTGGGTAAACAGGCACGCACGCAAATAGTGATATGTGCTGTGGGATTTTTTTATTCGGTGGTTTCAGCATTGTCCCATCCTGCGTGTAGAAAAGAGGAGCAAAACTCATGTATTGATGATAAATATATTTAGGAGAATACCATTTTCTAGATATGAGTGGGAAATTTAATTAAATCCAAGATAGCATGAGTAAAATATAGCAATTAACTCTTTAATTGCTTCTCCGTGAAAAGAGGGCTATTTCTGGGAGCACTTGTTGGAGATGGGTAATTCTGCTGGGTGCAGTAGGAGAAGAGGAAAGAACATTGGACTGGGTTTAATAAAACAAGGGTGGGTAGCTTGGGGGTATGATGACTGTTACTGGGGCTTGCAGATTGGTGCATGGATTAATTTGTAAGTCCTGCCTGTTCAGATTTTATGTTGCTAACAGCTCCTGAGGCGGATGCTGTCCTGTACCTTTTGTTACTCAGCCCATCTAACTGTACCACACCACAACTTCCTCCTCTGCCAAGAATGTGGGTGTAATCACAGACTCAGGACTAACCATGTTGGAACAGATCAAGATCAGTTATTTTTTACCGTTTTTAGGACTACAGCCAGACTACGCCCTTTTCGCTTCACAGTCACAAGAGCAGATTAAAATGTCTAGCACAAGCCCCAGGCTTGGTTACAGCAGTTTCTTGTGTGCCAGACTGGACTTGCCACTGTCACTTCATCAGCAGGATGTGGCCACTTCTCACTAGGATAAGACCACATTGGTCTTTGGGAACAGGATGGGTTTCTGACCTTCCTTTGCCTGGATTACACGCTATGAGTCTCATTGAATTCAGTGGTAAAGGCTCCATCTTATGTCAAGAGCCTGTGTTTTTCATAATCACCTATTTTGTCACTGGATACTGGGACTAGATTCTTTCTCCCTTCTTCCCTCCCAACACTGTGTTGATGTGGTTTGGTTTAGCTGTGGAAGAGCCTGCACTAAATTTTACTGGAGATGTGCTTAGTCTTTTATCTAGGAGCTCTTGATCAGCAGCTGAGCTTCCTAACGTTCCAGGCTTCCTCCTGGAAACTATTGCTTTCAGCTAGGAGTCACACCAAACCATGCTGTTCCCTCCAGTCTGACACTGGTTTAAGCCTGCCCCAGGCTATAGTGGAGCATGGATTTCAACTAGCTGTGCTGAAATGGGCTTTGAGCCAAGCTGCCTGACTCCAAAGCTGAGTAACAGCTAAATTCCCTCCTCAAATCTAGAGCAGTCTGGATTTATGAACCCTGTTCAGAGCTACCTAGATTATTGCTTACTTATAAGAGCTTTTTAGGAACTCATCTTTTATAGAGACTTTACTGTTCTGATTTCTGTCACTTAATATTAATTTTCATACCTATTTGAGATTTGGAAGACTTGAGCTGAAGCGCTTTTGCTACCACAGGCTTGTTGACTTATCCTAAGCAGTACATTAAGCCTCTGCTTCAGTGTCCCACCCAATGAGGTGAACAGATGATGCTATAGTTTGCTGGAAAGATGAATTTATTTAAGACTGCTCGGTGCTCAGTTACTCTGGTTACAGCAGCTATATGGGTTTTCAAATGACAAGTTGATACTCAAACACCTTAATTTTAATTAAAGTTGTTTCAGTTTCATTGGAAATTCACAGTCAGGCTAAACTATCAGAGAATTTCAGGCTGAAAATCTGGAAGGAAATTAAGAATGGGACAATAAATGTATTTGGTTTCAGGCTGAAAATTTGGAAGGAATTTAAGAATGGGACATTAAATTTATTTGGGTAAAAAATGCCATTTGAAAAGTTCAGCCTCAGCCTTTTAATTGAACAGCCTCTTACAGCAGAACAGCATATGTTGTGAAATAACACTGAGCACTCAACAACTGTCTATACCACAGTATAGATACAATAGCTAAATAAAAAAAGCCATTATTTTTTATTACAGTGCAGTAAAAATAAAACTGAACAGACATCATCACGCTGATGTTCTCTCAAAAGAGAGCAAGGGTACTGAACTTGGATGGCAGTTGCATGTTTAACTGCAGTGATTTTCCTTGGAAATCAGACCCTGAAGATTTTGACCCCACGTATGCTCATCGGAAATACTACAGCTTACTGAGAAAGTGTCTGAGTGGCTTTTTATCCCCCAGCCTGTACTCCTGACTAGAGGGTATGTTAAAGTGCTCCTCATGTTGGTGTAAAGCTCTTGGCAGAACAGGAGCCCTTGGAATTGAATCTTCAGGTTGTTTCATCTCCCAGGAACGTGTTCAAGAGGACTTAGAACTGTTATGACTTCAGCCTGAAAGGTTAACAGATCTTCTGTGCTGTATACAATCCCAGGATAAACTATTCTTAGCTGCTTATTCCAGATAACTCCTTAAATAGTCTTCGGAAAATATGCAGGGTGGTTTAAAAGATCATGAAAAAGGAGATATGGCCATACGTGATCTGAGGTAGATACTCTGATAGTGTCATCGGCTTGTGAGACCTGTGCGAAAATATAGATTGAAATGGTTTAAACAGGGACTTGCTTCTGCTCCCCCTGTTTTACTGTCCAGCCACCCATTCTCTTTCTAACCTCTAAAGGCAAAAATCTGGTTGCCTTGTGGGGGAAATGAGTTCATCCCAAATAGCTGAACAATTTCCCTTTAGCAATTATCTTTGTTCTCTTCCGTTTTGGCCAAAAAAAATTTGTTAACACCCTGCCACGCTTCCGCTCCCCTCTGCCCACCCCATCTCTTTCTGCCGAGGCTCCTTGCCGAGCTTTGACTCCCCTGACCCCAAAGTAGTTTCTGTGCCTGGTTGTGGAATATTTGGTATACCCAAACTGTCTCATCATGACATACGCTGTGGCCACCGACACACATCC